>NC_052154.1:25726625-26026625 GCF_902713615.1 Scyliorhinus canicula
CCCATATCACTAGTCATACTACCAGTAGATTGTCCCCCCTGCACCGGACCACCAGCCCTGGCTGGACCCCCCCCCCCCCCCCCCCCCCCCGGCCCCGGCTTCTCAACGGGCACACACACTCCACCCCCCACCCCCCCCAGCGCCCCCCCGCCCCCCCCCCCGCCCCCCCCACCCCCCCACCCCCCCCCCCCCCCCTTAATCACATGTGGGTATGTGTATGTGTGGGGGGGGGGGCGCGTGTGCGTGTGTGTGTGGGGTATGTGTGTGTGGGGTATGTGTGTGGTGTGTGTGTGTGTACGTGTGTGGGGGGTTTGTGTGTGTGTGGGGTTTGTGTGTATGTGTGTGTGGGGGGTTTGTGTGTGTGTGGGGTTTGTGTGTGCGTGTGTGTGTGTATATGTGTGTGGGGGGGGGTTTGTGTGTATGTGTGTGGGTGTTTGTGTGTGTTACATTTGCTGTGCACAACCTAACCGCCAAGTTTGCTTTTCTTCCAACAACTGCACTTCAAAAGCATTTTACTGGATTTGAATATCTGAAGAACCAAATAAATGTAAGTTATTTTCTCTTTCTCGTCAATCTACTGTACATTTATCTCCAAAGCAGGCAACTTTGAACGATGAATTGTCAGAGCAAAGAAACTTCATCAATTTCCCCAAGGACAACGGCCAGCAGTGGCACTAGAGGGCAGTGCAGTTTTTCGAGAGTGCAGGATTTCCCAAAGTACAGGGGTCATTTATTACTATTGACAGCAGTGGTCTTTGTACTCTTTTACACAATTCCCTTGTGTCTATCATAAGGGGTTGTGCCTAGTGCAGCTTCTTTGTGATCATTAGCAGAATTAGTATTATAAAAGTGAATGCTTCTTAGGAAATAGGTAACTTTCTTTCAGCATGTCCCACGAAGTACAATGAGATTGCTGGGTTCCACGGCTGAGGTCAAATCTGCCCTCCAGGCAGAATGTTCATGTTTGCTCTCTGCTGCCATCACCTGTTTCTGCTCACTGGTGCTCTCGTCTCAGCTACTGCACTCTCCACCATCTTCTTCTGCGGGGGCGGGGGAGTCTGTCTACCTCTCTTTCGTGGTTACATCCATGCCTGGGTGACCTTGGAGAGGGTGCACGCGGTGTCCGCCGGCAGGCCCGAGGCCTCACACAACTGGTGGGCACCACACGGGCTGGGGTGCATCGTCCCTTCCCAAAACGTAATTTTAATTTGTTCAGTTTCTTTTAAGGGATTGATCATTTGTTTGTTTGCTTAGTTGGCTATTTTCACTTCAAAAGCAAAGAGTGACTTTCAGTAGATGTCCAGGTCATGGTCAGAGCCATTCAGAGTCTAAAAAACAGAGTACAAAAGCAGAGAATGCTGGATAAACGCAGCAGGTCTGGCAGCATCTATCGGGAAAGAAAACTGAGTGAACGTTTTGAGTCCGTTTGACTCTTTGTCAGAACTAAAAGAGAGGAAAAATGTACTGCATACGAGAGGTGGAACAGCTGGAACAGTGCCGAGTGGGATCTGGGAGCGATTGCAGCAAAGAAAAATCTAAATGCAAGAAACAGAAGGCACGGGGGGGGGGGGGGGGGGTGTTTGTATTGAGACAGAAAATGATTAGGATATAATAGAAGGGATTAAGATGGAGGAGCAAGGTCACAGTCTAAAGTTGTTGAGCTCAATGCTGAGTCCTAAGAGCTGTAACACACATGGCTGGGGGATGAGATGCTGCTCATCCAGCTTAGGTTGAGATTTCCTGAAGCACTGCAGCAGAGCAAGGGTGGACATGTAGGCATGAGGACAAGGTGCTGAGTTAAAATGGCAAAAAACTGTTAACATGTACTAGATGCTGTGGTATGAAGAGGCAAGAGTTCAGCTCCTTTTTCACCAACACACCTTTAATGGTTCAAACTCACTCTGCACAGAACTCTACAGATCATCACAAGCCCCAGAGTCCACCTGAAGCCCCTTTGCATATCAGTGTCAATCATTGAACACTTAACATAAATGAGACAATCATTGAACACTTAACATAAATGAGACAACTAATTGCAATGTCTCTTAACCCATTACTTAACAGTCTTCCCTTCCTTGGAGAAAAAAAAACAATTAGGTAAAAACAAAATTTCAAGAAACTAAAATTTCAAGAGACTAAAACACACACCTGATTCCCCCCTTTTTTTTTAAGTAGAAGAAAAAAAAACATTCACAGAAACATGCGCCCTTCATTCACGATATCTAAAAGTTTCTGTGCACTAGCCCCTCTTTTCGTGAAACAGTCTGACAGTTGATAGCTACTGTCAACCCATTTAATTTTTGTTATTTCCCCTCTGTCCAATATCTGCTTTAAACTTGCGATGTCTATCCATAACCTCTTTTCATTGACACTTTTTGTAGAGTGCACATTTTCCCACAGAGATTTATTGTCAATGTGACAGTCAATAGGTATATTACCTAAATCCTCTAATCCCAAAATTTCTGTCAATATCTGACTTATATAAAAGGCCATATCCACCGCTTCCACTAAGCTTAATGTTTCAGCAGCCAAAGTGCTTTTGACCACTCTCCTTATTTTCTTTGTTTCCCACACATTTACCATTGTTCCCCAAAAGAAAAATTATAAAACCTCCTGCGCTTGAAACTCCATCACATAAATTTGCATAGGATGCATCACTATAAACTATGAGTTTCAAATGCCTAGGATCACCTAAAACAGGGAACTTCAAAACACACTCCTGCATTTTTAGTTTGGCCAACACTTTATTTGCTCTTATTATGTCTTCCACTTTGGGATCATTCACCTTTGTACTCAACTCTAAAACATCAAAACTCACGTCCGGTCTAGTCTGTCTTCCTAACCAGTTCAGTTGCCCAATTAAACTTCGCAGTTGCTCTTTTTCTATCTTCGAAACCATTGCGTCTTTTTGTGAAACCCGGCCACGACTAATTGCTATTGGACTGATGCTTTTCAAGTAAGATTGCTGACGTAAAGTTGCCCCTAACTGAGTCTGTCCGATTTCCAAACCAATATATTTAAATGCACCGGAAGCCTGACTTCCAACCCTGAATTCTTTCCTCAAACCAGAGATTACAATAGCTTCAAAATCACTAGTCCCACCCACAAAAAATCATCGACATGCATCATGAAGATGCCAGCAAGATTTCCTTTATAGTGCCAGTAAAACATTGCAGGATCTGCTTTCAACTGGCAACAGCCTAACTTTAACAAGACTGACCTCACCGAAAAGTACCACACTCTAGATGCATCATTTAATCCATATACACATTTGTTCAACTTCCACAGACCCCTTCTGTGTTAGCTGCTTCTTTAGGAGGACGGCGAAAAATGTCTCTCTGGAGCTGATGCCCCTGCAAAAAGGCAGCTTTTATATCTATAGATTTGCAGTCCCATGCCTTTGTGGCTAATGAGCCAAGAAGATCTTTAAAATAACCTTTCCTGCTGTAGGTGAATCTACCCTTAAGTCCTGATCGTCTATGTTTTCTTCAAATCCCCTTGCCACAAGCCTGGCCTTTGCCTTATAAGTTCCATCTGGAAGAACCTTTTCTGTACAAATCCATCTGTGGGATAGAGCTTTTTGTCCCCTATCCGGTACTTCCGTGTATACCCCAAATTCACTCCAACTATGCAATTCTTGCTGTTTAGCATCTTTGATAACTTTTTCATCTAATTTATTTGAAGCCACCAAAATCTCACGTGCATGTGGGCTTCTACTTCTATAAGTATTCGTAGTCTTACTCCTGTTCCGAGATCTTGATAAACTACGTCCCCTTTCCTGCCTGGTATCTCGTTCTGTACTGCTACTGCTTGATCTTTCTCTTCTGTAGCGGGATATCCTTTCAATAGTTCTCGACCTTTTCCTGTGAACCTGTTCACTATCCGATGTACTATCTGAACTAGCACTGCGTTTCTGTGCCCTCCATTTTTGAACTTCGTCTTCCCAATCCATTGTCTTAACTTCCTCCCTCATTGTCCGTAAAGAATTTTGCTGGTGGACCGATCCATTCCTGTCCCGATCCATTTTTCCACAATTTTGTCCAAAATTACTATCTTTTCTTTACTTTGTACAATCGTTGATTGACTAAATCTGGTAGCTAAATCTACAAAATGCAAAATAAATATATTATTTGCTTTATCCCAGATCTTAAGGTCCATGGCCACAATGTCATTAAAATTCTGGCCAAAGGAAGGGTTGCTATCGGTCGTGCTGGTGTCCTTCAGTACTTCCTGCAAACTTCACAGCGATCACTAACCTGTTCTATTAGCTTAGAATAGTCATCATCCCTTACCCCTGCATCCTTTAATACATTTTTCAGCCCCCGAGGAGACGGATGTGCAAATTGCCTATGCAGTTTTACTACAATAAACTTTTTACCAGCTAAAGTCGCATTATCAACTGTCATTAATACATCCTTAACCACTCTACTTGAAACATTATTTGTCAATAATGGAATACAATAATGTCCCGACTGTGTAAATTGTAAGTCCACCGTCTTTCCAAAAACTGTTGCCTTATCCTGTTCCATATCCAGCTTCATGTGTGCTTTCTTCATTGACGGTCTGCTCAGAAGAAAAGGTATCTCACTTGATACAACATCCGTGCTAATAAAATGATTCACTCCAGCAATATTGCAAGGGATCACCACTCTTTTCAGCGACTTCAGAGTATTATCATCCCCAAACCTGAAACTTGTGGAACTTTTAAATTCCTTAACCTTGTTACGATTTTCAGCATCCAATGAGTCCAGATAACATTTTAACCAATCAATCCCACACACAGTAGATGTGCAGCCACTGTCCAATACAGCACAGTTAAAAGGATTCTGCAACCAACACCCTCATTACCGGCGTAAAACAGCTTGTTAATAGGACAATGCCTTCTTTCTGGTCACTATCTTTTTCCTCTTCTGACTCTTCCGTGTCATGTGTTGCTTCAAATACTCTATCATAACGAGTTGGACAGTTGAAAGCATAATGGTATTGAGAGTCACATTGAAAACATCGATTTATCATGCCCCGTGCATTTCTGGGGTTCATCCTCCTATTGTAGGTTCTAAATGGGTTTCTGTCGTCTTAATTTCCTTGTCTCGGTCTTCTTTTATAGTCTTGAGGCCTGTTCGTGGCCATACGATTTCGCCATCCTGTTAGTAGTGTATCTTCCATATTCTGCCTTATAGCAGGCTGACCTATTTGGGTCATCAGAGCCATTGGAATCGAATGTTTCCCCAAAATTTATTTTAAAGCTGCTGTCATCTGTTCGAATAAGGTATCGTTATCCGTAAACTGAACTCCTGTCAAAACCAGGAGCCTATCCATGTTGCTCACTCCAGCACAGTCAAGTAATTTAAAGGCCAACAGACTGTGGAAATTCCAGCCTGTGTTTCTGCAGCTTTTTATATAGTCTGCCAAATTCCATTATATAGTCTTCCATAGATAAATCCTCCACTTTCAAGAACTTATCAAAATCCGACCATGCTTCATACGCACTTAACAAGACATCTTTCTTATAAATCTTGTCCATATAATGTAATAAAGTCGCCAGACCTTCTTCTGAGTCTAACTCTTCCAACTCCAGCTCAGAAAGCACTTTGTTTCGGATTTTACTGCCATATGGTAAAGAAAGAGCCAATGCCATACCTTGTTTTCTCTTTCCTAAAGCAGTCACCTTAGTCCACATAACTACAGCACTCCTCCATTGGTCGTATGATTCCCTTTCAGAAAATAGGGGAGGATAATCATAACCAGCCATCTTTGTCCTGGGTTCAGCCATGTTTCCTGTTTTTTTTTCACTCCTTGGTTTGATCTGGAAAAATTGTGGGCGAAATTCTCCGCCCCCCACGACGGGTGGGAGAATAGCGGGAGGGCCTTCCCGACATTTTTGCCGCCCTCCCGCTATTCTCCCCCCCCCCCCCCCCTGCCGAAGTCCCGACCCGAATCGCTGCCGCCGTTTTTTTACGGCCGGCAGCGATTCTCAGCTGTTAGATGGGCCGAAGTCCCAGCCCTTTACGCCGTTTTTCCGAACGGCAAACACACCTGGTCTTGCCGTTCGTAAAAATGGCGTGACTAACTCGCTATTAATAACCATGGCACCGATTGGCACGGCCGTGGTACGGCCGTGCCAAGGGTGCCATGGGCCCGCGATCGGTGGGCACCGATCGCGGGCAGCGGGCCCGATGCCCGCGCACTACTTGTCCTTCCGCCGTCCCGCAGTATCCATTCGCGGGGCGGCTGAGGGGCAACCCGGCCCGCGCATGCGTGGGTTTCGCGCAAAAAACGCGATGACGTCACCCGCGCATGCGCGGGTTGGAGTCTTCCAAACTGCGCATGCGCGGCTGACGTCATATGACGCGTCAGCGGGCGCTAACTCCGGCAAGCGGGCTTAACGATTTTCGTTAAGCCCGTCTTGCCGGAGCCTACGGCGTCGGGCTGCTAGCCCCGACCGGGGACCAGAATCGGTCCCCGGTCGGGAAGGGGCGCGCTGCCGTAAAACCCGCCCGGGTTTTACGCCAACTTTACGATTTCTCCCGTTTTGGGAGAATCGCGCCATGTATCTTTCAAGCCTTCACATTTACACAGCAACCATTCTCTGCTACCATTGTTAACATGTACTAGATGCTGTGGTATGAAGAGGCAAGAGTTCAGCTCCTTTTTCACCAACACACCTTTAATGGTTCAAACTCACTCTGCACAGCACTCTACAGATCATCACAAGCCCCAGAGTCCACCTGAAGCCCCTTTACATATCAGTGTCAATCATTGAACACTTAACATAAATGAGACAATCATTGAACACTTAACATAAATGAGACAACTAATTGCAATGTCTCTTAACCCATTACTTAACAAAAACATGGTGCTTGGCCACAACTGCACGTGGAGTATTGAGGTGGCCCAAGCATGCAGGACACCCCCATTTGAACTGACGTCTCTATGGATGTAATTTCTTATTGGCTTCAGGTCTTGAAACCTCCCTCAGGAGCCTTAGCCACATAATTTTAGTAATCTTGTGGAGATTCCCGTTGTGCCTCTCCATTCTACACTGAGGGGTTCCCAGTCCGGGCTGCTACTGCATGCCCTATGTTTCCTTTCCCCCATTGGCCATCCACGCAGGCTGTACCATCCTGGCATCTGGAGGAGGCAGGGGCCCCCACTGGAATGCTCTCTATATGAGAGATCTCCCTTTTTCCATCAAGGATTTAGCAAGGAAGGTGATGCACACTGCAATCATGTTCAACTGTAGATTAAGTTAATTTACAGACTCCCAAGCTGTTTGTAATTTCTGTGGCTTTGAGGAGCCAGTCTTCTATGTTTATGCAGTTTGGGTGATGTTGCAGCCCCTGTTTCAATATTGTTGGGGCTGTTCCTCAGTTTCCAGTTGCACTTCAGTCTTATGCTCTTGACCTTTGATCACCTTGTGTGGAGAGGGGTGGGCAGTTCGGAGGACCTCCTCGCTAGTCTGCTCCTGGGCCTGGCCAAGGTGGACGTTAACAGGTCCAGGCAGTGAGCAGTTCAACCCCATCTACCTGTCCCTCTTCCATGGTTATGTCCATGCCCAGGGGTCCTTGCATAAGTAGCACATCAACCTTATGTCATTAAGCAAGCTGAGCAGCCAATCAATTTGTAGAACTCTCCCAGACAGCGAACCAGAAAGTTAATTTTAAAGAAAACAAATTGAAGATTAAGATTCAGGTAAAAGATGAAAAAGTTCAAAAAGATTTAAAGTTCATTATTTTAAAAATCATGGATTTTTTAATCATTAAATTGAAGAAAGTAAAATTAGTTTTCAGGGCCAGAGAGATTGTTCAAAGGTAATTCTGATTTATTATGCTGTTCAGAAACTCATTTATATCTCATTGAACAAAACTTAACATTTGTAATGTGTTTTACTGCGAAAATTGTGGATAAAATGTCGAAGTTCGCATTAAATCTCTGATTCTGAGGTGATTGCATCTGTGAAGACTGCAACAGTGCTTACTGTAGAGGGGCAAGGTGTCACTCATCACAGCTTCTCAATTTTCATGTTTAACTGCACACGTGCAGATTGCAGAAGTTGCTCTCAGCTTTTCACAGAAACGACGGCAAGCGTTGGCAGTTCTGTCGCCATTACAACTGCAGGTTCCAGGCCATTATATTTGAGACTATAATTTAGCATTAGAATTCAACAGAATCTGTCAATATTGTGAAAAGTAGCATTCCATATTCCAACAAAATAACTGAGCATTAACAATTTAGATTTTAACACTCTTTGCCATTTAGAATGTTAAATGCTGCATAAATTGTTATGCTTTCGGTCCCCCCTCGGGGTAATGTGATGCTAAACAGGAGCAATTATAAACCCACTTGAGACAAAGTACAAGCAGCACTGTCAACTGGAGGAAAAGGAAATGTCAACATTGTGACACTTGTATCCTGTTTTTTTTTTCCAAATGCTCAATTACATCATTAAGCTTTTTTATGTAGTGCAGTCATTTTAAAAATCCATCCTGTGTATTTTTTTAGCGTAATTGTTGCAGGAGTTGAACTCTCAGAATTGATTTTCATGACATATTCCAGAAACTTATTCTTGGCATGCACCACATTCATAACTGTGTGTGTGTGTATGTGCATAATTACTGAATGTACCAATAAATATTCTTCAGGTTGCTTTAACCTCCTTGAAATCTGTAAAATATATTTGTAGTCTTTATGATCCCACAGCTGAGATTTGTGGTTAAGTGCAAGTGCACCATTTGAAACAAATGTTATCTCAAATCAGTCATAGTTATACCTACATATGCCAGTGGCAAATAAATTAGCGTTTTCTTTTCGAAATATTCATGACATTTTGAAATGATTTATTAACATGCTAAATAATAGTTTTTAATTTAAATTTAAATAAGTTGTTATTTTTTAATGCCTATTAAGAGGAACACATAAAAAGCTGAAAATTCTCAGCAGGTCAGACAGCATCTGTGGAGAGGGAAACATTTCTCCTATTTAGGTACAATGATTCAGAAACCATATTCTGAGGTCACAAATGGGGCATCATTGCAACGTTGTAGTTGTAAGGTTCTTAAAATCTTTTGAGGGAAGTTCTTGAATGAGATTCACAGATGTCCTACAGAAGGAGAATGGTATACCATCAGCACTTTGCTTGGACTGTGATATCTATGCCATTCCTCTCTCAAAATTGAATGGATTAGATGCTAATCATGAGAGCAAAGCTCTCTAGACTTAACACATCTAGTCAAAATAATGATGGAGAACAAGTAACAAACTGAAACCCGTCAACGTTTCTAGCCATAATCATGGCCAAAACCAACATGTGACAGAAGAGTTTGCAAGCAATTTCAGACATATGTGCCAAATGTACGGGTCGGCACGGTGATGCAGTGTAGCACTGCTGCCTCACGGGAATCTCGGCCCCAGGTCACAATCCGTGTGGAGTTTGCACGTTCTCCCCATGTCTGTGTGGGTCTCACCCCCACAATCCAAAGATGTGCAGGGTTGATCATGCTACATTGCTGCTTAATTGGAAAAAAATTTAATTGGATACTTTATTTTTTTTTAAAATTCCCGAATAGACTTTGTCAGAGATAAAATTTTAATGGGTGTGATCAATGTGTGTATATGTAAAGGGTATGTACCTTTCTTACCATCAGAGTGATTGTCCAAATTAAATAATTGCAGCAACTCTTTTGTGAATTTTGTAGAAAAGGTTATTTATGGTCAACATTTGTCATGGATGTTTAAAGCAGGATGGGCTAATTTCTATGTGTCCCCCAGTGAGCGTGTTTCCTGTGGGGGCTCAAGTAAAATGGCATGTGCGACCATCCTGCCATTTTCTACCCATCTGTGCGCTCACCGCCATAATGCAGGGGGTAGGCAAGTGTGGAAATCAGCAGCCTGCCCACCAAATAAAGCTTGTTATCAAGCCGATTGATCCCAATAACACACTGCCCATGTATTATTATGTTTGGTGTGGGCAGCAAGGTGGTAGCAGGAACCTGATTTTTAATTTCAAATGATTAAAAATGGGTGACACGGTGGCACAGTGGTTAGCACTGCTGTCTCACATCACCAGGGACAGGGGTGCGATTCCAGGCTAAACACCATCGAGCCAAAATGATGGTGAAGAACAAGTTAACAAACTGAAACCCGTCAACATTCCTATCCTTAGTCATGGCCAAACCCAACATGTGATGGAAGAGGTTGCAAGCAATTTCAGACATAAGTGCCAAATGTATGGGGGACTGTCTGTGAGGAGTCTGCACGTTCTCCCCGTGTCTGCGTGGGTTTCCTCCGAGTGCTCCGGTTTCCCTACAGAGTCCAAAGATGTGCAGGTTAGGTGGATTGGCAATGCTAAATTTCCCCATAGCATCAAAAGGTTGGGTGGGGTTACAGGAATAGGGTGGGGGAGTGGGCCTATGTAGGGTGGTCTTTCAAAGGGTCAGTATAGACTCAATGGGCCGAATGACCTCCTTCTACACTGTGGGGCTTATGTTTCTATGTAAAGTGTGGGAAGGAATATGGGTTGTTGCTCTTCAGGGGCTGCTCTTTCCTATTTCGAGGTGCCCCCCCCGTGAGAATGGACCCCCTTTCCTTCCTACCCACTCCCTCTCTTAAACCCAACCTATACCCTCCCCCCCCCCATGTCTCCACTTCCGAACACTCCCAACCCAACACTATAGACTTATCTGCTCCAGGGATCCTAGGCCTTGGGCTCCGCTTTTCAGCTGCAGTCCCGGAAGATGCCACGGACGCCCTTTCGGTGTTGCCGTGACTGATGGAGCTGCTGCAACGGGAACAACCTTTACACCTTGAGAGTTTTAAGACCGCCAACACCTTGGCATTTGGATGACCCATTCACTTGATAATACCCTTTTAAATTTGTTTCAGGGAAAGGCATTGAGTCAACATCAGTCTGGAACGTTCCTTTTTCTCCCCACTGAGACAGGGGAGGGATTTCAATCCACAAAATGAGTGGGGTGATCCTTGGGCAGCCAGCTTTCTGTAACCCTTTGTGATCAGTTTTAAAATATAAAAATTGGTTTGAAGTTCAGAATACACTAGGACATGACAACAGTAAAACCGTCACTTCTCAAAGTCTAATTCAGCTAATTGCACCGACATTGAGACATAACTAAACGCACAGAAGTCAGCAAAGGCTGGGCATTTTGAAACAGGTGGCTTAATTCCTCAGTCCTTGAAATCTCTCCACCATCCACAAGGTTCCGGGTCAGCAGCATGGTGGAACATACTTACCAAGTGCATGAATGGATGAACAACCACAATGTTGTGTCCAAATAGTGCATTTGATTAATGCCCCTACCACTAGGCACCATATCCAATATTATCATACTGTGAAGGCAACATGTACTGTCTGCAGGATATACTAAGGTTACTTCACGAGCACTTCCCTGGATGGCGACCTACACTGCTGAGAAAATCAAGAGCGACAATATTATGGGAACACCATCACCTCAAATTTCTCCTCCAAGTCACACACATAAACACACAACCCATTCCTATATTGACATGAGGATAAAATTATGGAATTGCCGACACACCATAATTTCTTGAATGTAATTCAAAAACGGGCTTGCAGCACTTTTGTGGTAAAAGACCACCAGCATTTTATTTCAGGGCAACTAGGCGTGGCCAAGATGTTTAGCCTCTTCTGTGTCACCCACATCTGAGAGCAACTAAAATAATCGAAAAAAAGTGACACGTGAACTTGGGGTCATAACATTTCAAAGAGACTCCAAACCAAAGATTTTATGGTGTCACTGCCATGACAGCTCAATGAAAAATGTGGGATTAAAGATGAAGATGGGTTGCTTAGTTTTCCAACATGTTGCACATCTGGTTAAAGGGCACTAAATTATGTGAATGGGCCCCACCAGAGTGGTGAAGTTTACAAACTACCAGGAACAGACAGGATGTGTGATCCTCTTAAACAAAATGCTGCAGGTTGAGCATTAATATGTGAGAAAAACATTGCCACAATATTGCAACATACACGTTATATTTCAAAAATGGAATGACCTAATAATACATCTATTTGATACATAGAAGCCATAACAAAAACATCGCAAAAGTCTTAACCTTGGGCTTGCCATAGAATGAACATTTCTCTCATGATTTTGTTCTTATTCGTCTAACACTAAGCTTATGATCAAGTTGAAGAAAGATGGGTGATGTGGTAGCCTGGCCCCGTCAAGGGGCGACACTTTGTGGATCGCTTGACAGGCCCTGAGCCCATGGGACAGAGTGCGCGAACATTAGCCTGAAGAGGTAGAATTCCGAACGGACTATAGAAGATACAAAATGAATGCCACCTGATATAAAATGGACTCTGTCAATGGTCTTGACCCTTTATTATTATCAGTGTCTTCTGCTGAGGTAGTAAAACTTTGTGCAAAACAAGTGATCCACAACCAGATGCATCCGGAGAGACAATGAGCCGTTGGCAACCTTTGCCCAATGTATGTATTTTTAGCTATTTGTAATTGACAAAGGGGCCTCAAATTAAGGAGCTAGCAAGGAATGAGGAAGGACATATTTCAATGTGGCTGGACTATTGACCCCTTGACTTTATGTAACCGTTATCTATGTAATGAATTGATTGGGTAAGGCAAACTGCCAATTAGAGGCTATAGGAGCTAACTTGTAGCCATTTATGGCATTGAAGATGCATGTTATGAATTGTGCCACAAACCGAATTGATTGGGTATATGTAAATGTGAATGCAAACTAATTTTGCTTTCCTTCTATATATTAACCCAGTGTGACCTCAGCTCAGGCGAGAAAAGGTGCTGCACAAACCGTGCGGGTCAAAGGCCTTTTCTCCCAGAGCTCAGAACATTAATAAATTGCTTCTTTACTCACTCAAAGGTCTATTTGTGAATATTTTCACCTACAAGCCGATCAGGCAGTTAGGCGCAGATCTGGATGTTGAAGTTTGGTCAGAGGTAGCGTGGGAATCATGGGAACAAGACCTGTGTAGTAGTTGTACTGTTCTGTTTATATAGTTACTAATAGTTAAATAAATCACTGTTGTGATTAAACACTGTCTTGTCGCTTGCCTCACAATGCAACAGGTGACTTCAGTTATGAAACGATGGCCACAGTAGAACAAAATGGGCCGTAATGTCCAGGCTTCCAGTATCGGAATATGGGGATCACATCAAAGACGTGCTGGGAAATCCGTGTCGGAACTTCATGAGTAAGCATTTGTATGGCAAGTACCCAGAAGAGCAAATCTCTTCTGAACAATTGTCCTGCACTGTGAACCATCTGGAAATGCGATTTAAATTACAAACTTTGGATGGTTCCATCTGTGTTACACCAATGGTTACCAAGAAAAAGTTAGGAGAATCAAAACTACTTATACCTTCTGGGTAACTACGGTAAAGTAACAGACTAATCCCCTCCACAGGATTCCCCCCCGACACCCATGACTCCCCCCCAAAGGACACCCCTGCCCCATGACTTAATACCCCCCCCCCCCTTCAAGGTATTCCCCAACCCCCCATGGGATTTCTTCAAATGCATGGGACTCCCTCCACCCACCATGGGCCGGACTCTTATCCCCCACCTGCAACCGGACCCCCCCCCCCACACCAGCCCTGACCCAACCCTCAACCCACCCTCTGACGTTACCCAACCTGCTGATCTGACTCAACCCACCCCCCGATGTCTGAGCCCCAACCCCCGTGATGTCTGACCACTACACCAAACCATTGCCTGACCCCTTCCACTTCCCAGAAGTGCCGATGTCTAACCTCCGCCACCTCACCTGATGTCCGACCCCCAATGTCCAACCCCCGATATCCAAATCCCCAACCTCCCCAATGTCTGACCCCCTAACCCCCTACATGTCCAACTACCCAACCACTGCGAGTGATACCCTCAACCCCTCCAAATCCTAACCACTTCCTTTCCACGCTTAACTTCTCCCTGGCCCATCAATTTCAATCAAACCTTTAAACCTATCTGCTTTCTGGCAGCTGGGGCCTTGAAGGGAGCAGATCCTCCTTCAATCTGACTCTGCTAGACTGTGATACTGGGCTTCAGAGACAGTTGTGCTGTATAGATCTCACCTGGCCTGAGTCGGAAGATTGGGCGAGACAGGCACAGAAAACATTTGGTGTGGGGAGATGGCCCACTGTCTTTTACATCTGGGAGACACTTTCACTTCCTCTTGATGCGTTATATGTATTCTGGTCAGAAAGATAAGTTTTAATAGTGTCAGCGATATGACCTTGTCTGTTCGGCAGCTGAGAATTAGGATTGACACAATCGTGCAAGGACCAACACCTTGATTGTGAATTCTAAACAAAAGAGGTCCAATTAAATCATAGTTAGCCTCATGTGGTCAATCGGCCCTGTCTGTTGGTCGCTTAGGAATGATCTTTGACTGAGATCTTCCTGTTTGCTTCAATGAGGCTCTTCTCATTGATATGCACGTTCTCTCTTTTTTTTCTTAAGCACTCCACTGTTGGGCTTTTTTTCAGGGGGTTACGTCAGCCCATGTTGATTTCAACCAGTTTGCTGTTTTAGTAGCCACAGAGGAGTCCAAACAAGAGGTGTAAAGAAAACTGTTTATTGTAAAGTAAACTATACGGTACACTCCAGATACCAGCCGGGACTATCCATACTCGGTTCTCATCTGGGCCGCCTTTTATGCTGGAGCCCATTTACTCTGCTGATAGGCCACCCCCTCAGTGGGGAAGCTCGTCTTCCACAAGGCTCATGGGGAGGCTAATGGGGCCGTTAATCCCTGTGGGTCTCGTGTGGGTTATAACAGCTGTGATTACCAATTCAATTCAGGAGTATTACTGCAATTAAAAAGTATTGATGCAATTAGCAATTATTGCAGCCATCCAGTTTTCCCAGAACAAACGCTACTCCGAACATACAGCTAATCTGTTAACCCTTTCTCTACAAAGCAATGATAGAAGCTTCTTATAACTGAAGCTTCCAATCCTAATCAATGCAAGGACTTCTCACCCTTTTGATATCAATAAACTATTATGCTCAAGTCAAACTTCATGATAATGAATGATCTCAGGACTGGCAGCTAAGGATTCTTATAGCAAGGTATTTACTGTAGCAGAGTTCAGCGATTTGCTGCATCAGATAAATGAAACAATGACCAATTTAAATTGAATATCCTTGTTAATTTTTTTAAGAAAACTAAACTGCGTGTGTTATTTGTGCTCTTAGTCAGTGCATACTGCTTCTACCTTGTTAACGGTCTAAAAAAAGTCTTGGTTCCAGGAATGGCTGCAAATCTTTTGGTCCTTGCACATAACTCATTGACTGACATCAGAACTTTATTCTCCAGCTGTCCTAAAGCAACAGTAGGTGGCTTAATAAATAGCTTCAAAAGTCACAGACACCGGATTGGCATTTCATCTTCAAGCGCAAACTTCATTTGTCCTCTGTTGACTCACATGGTTGTGACATGTGCATCATCTTTGCTAAGTTGAACTCGTTTATGGCCTGAATCATCAATGATTTGAAGTTTTATTTTCAGAGACTGAGGTGATCCCTGATTTGCCACCTTCGTGCATGTTGCCTAGCGCCCTTTTCTTCCTTGCTGTTGGCTTTTCATATTTGTTTCATTGCAGTTTGTGTGCCCCAATGTCAGGCCACCTTATCAGGCAGAAATGTGTATATTATATGGGATTCATGCAACGATGTTTAAATTCTGTATTCACCTCATGAAGGTGAATTCCATTTTATCTAAGTCTGTCCGGGTGAATCCTGCTTAAATGCTCATTGTTGTCGGGCTAACTTGCACTTTAAAAATATGGGACGGAGTCTCTGATCCTGAGGCTAAGTGTTGACGCCGTCCTAAATGCCTTCGCGGGTCAGGCCACAGCGGAGGAACCCCCCCCCCCCCCCCCCCTTCCCGGGGTCGGACCCACCTCCCCCCACATCAGGCCGCCCCCGGATCCATTCACGCCGAGGTCCCGCCGGGTAAGATCAGGTGTGAACGGCGCCGGCCGGACTTGGGTGTTTTTGTACGGCTGCTCGGCCCATCCCGGACCGAGAATCACCGGGGGGACCCTGTAGTGCGGCCCACGACCGGCGCCGCTCCGACCGTGCCGGCGTCAATGGCACTGATTCTCCGCTCTCTAGAATCGGCGGACTGGCGTTGGGGCGGCATCACGCGATTCGCGCCCGCCCCGTCGATTCTCCGGCCCAGCCTGGGCTGAGAGAATCCCGCCCCTGGTCTTGCTGTTGAAATCACTAAAACCAAGTGATTGTATGTCTTGTTATAGTGAAGCTATCCTATACTTCAACAAGATAAATATCAAAGTAAGCAAGACTGAATTAAGTTTTTTTTCTGTCTTCCATTTTCTGTACGTTAATATATATTTTTTATCATGCAATCTAGCGGCACGATCGAATGGAAAAGTTTCTATCACTTCAGGCGGGTTTGGCTGGGAGTTTCTCCCCCGCTCTGTCGGCGAGTTGCCCAACACACACAATTTTGTGGGCTCTGGGGATTTCCTCTCTGGGCTATCCCACTCTTCAAATCACTTTCATCACTGGGGTGTTGACCTCGCTGGCCTGAAATGCTCCTCAGAGATCGGGCCACCATTTTGAAAGGATGTTTTTGTTTTTGAAAGGGAATGCGGGAGAGGGGGAAGGAAGGATTGGGGGAGGGGGGGATAGGAGGGATTGGGAGGAAGGAGGTATTGGGGAGGGGGAATTGTGTGGGGAAGCGGGGATGGGTTATTGGGGGGAAGGAGGGGTGTGGGAGAGGCGAGCTGACGGACAAAACCTTGTCCTATGAGAAGTGGAAGAGGGCTGCCCTGGTCCTACGAGCATGCTGGTCCCTAGCCGCCGCCTAACGTCCATCCTCCGGCTCCTTCAGCAGGTCCCCCCCGGATTCGTCCTCCATCCCCACCTAGCCCGACTCCTCCTCCTCTTCAGACGAGGCAGCATGTCCCTCCTCCCCCTCCTCCAGCATGTTGCCCTGCTGATGTGCCAGTTTGTGGAGGGCACAGCAGACAACCACAAAGCAGGAGACCCTTTGGAGGGCGTAATGCAGTGCACAACCAGAGGGGTCCAGGCAGAGGAACCACATTTTGAGTTGTCCGATGCACTGTTCAATGGCAGCATGGGTGGCAACATGGGTCACGTTGTATCGGGTCTCTGCAGCAGTCTCCGGCCTTTGCACCAGTACCATCATCCAGGACCTCAGCAGGTAACCCTTATCCGCCAAGAGCGAACCCGTCATCTTGGGTTGGTGCCCGAAGATGCTGGGATCTCCGAGTGTCTCAGGGTGTAGCTATCATGCACTTACCCAGGAAAGCGGACACACACGTGCATGATCTGAGGGGGTAGTTGAATTGATTCAAGAAAAACCCCTTCCTGTAAATGAAGGGCACTCCCTGATGCCTTAGTATGTGCAAGGCAACATGTGTGCCATCAATTGCCCCTTGGATATAGGACATCCAAGCGATGGGGGAAAATCATGCAGCTCGTGCATCTTGGTAGGCCTGTTCTAGTTCAAAGTTGATAAAGTCTAATGCCTGGGCATACAGGGCATCCGTGACCTCACAAATGCACTTGTGGATTGCAGCTTGGGAAATGCCGCACAAATCCTCCCTCGAGCCCTGGAATGAACCGGTTGCATCGAAGTTCAGGCTGCGGGTGTCCTCCTCCTCCATGGGGTGCCAAGTTTACCAGAATGTGGCACAGGTGCCGCGCTGTCTCTTTGTTGAGATGCAGTCACCTGTGGCACATGCTGTCTGTCATCTCCTCGAAAGACCAACTATGCCTGTCACCTTGGGCCATCGCTGGAGTCCCCCTGTGGGTACCTCCTCAGTCTGATGGGCAGCCATGTCTTCAGGGTGCCGCGGCCCCCTGCACAAGGGGCACTGCCTTCAACCTATGTTGACGCTGCTGCTACCTTCCCTGGTCTATGCCTGCCTCACCTGCCACCAGTACCGCGAGAGCAGTGGGACCGACAGTTTAATAAAGACACAGGAAGTCCACACCGAGTAGGAATAACAAACTTTGATTTATTTACGTTATATACAACTCCGGCCAATCCTGACCAGCTCTCTTCTCAGGCAGTGCCTTACTGGCCGACCTTTTGCACAAAGTTGAATGGAGATCCCCTTCCCTCAGTGGGGGAGCTCATACTCCACGAAAACCACTGGGAAGACAATCATTCCCACACTGTAAGTCCGTGCAGGATATTACAGACAGCACCCACCATATTGTTAATTCTGTCAGCAATTGGGGAAGGAGAGAGAGAACCAACAATCAGTTGGGGCTTCCACCCCAGGACCCTCAAATCCCCCAAGTCACCCCCACCTTTACGTGTTCCGCCTTCTCTCAGCGTGCCATCCATCCAGTCGGTTGTACTGGGAAACCTCGCTCTCCACACTCATCCCCGGCCACATCAGAAGCCCCAAGACCCAGGCCCCTGCCGGGAACATTAGGGGACTGTGCTCAGGTGCCCCCTCCCAATCCACACGCTCACTCTTTGGTCATGAGGATATCCCCAGTGCTGAAGCCCAGCTCTCGAGTGTTTGATTGTTGGCTGCTGCCTCTATGGTGCTGATGCTTATAGAGTTCAGGCTTCAAAGTTTGATTGAAATGCGATGCAATAATCATTGTCTGAGACATGGCACGTGTTCCCATGAGAAGCCATTTGAGAATATTTTGTTTATTAAACGGTCAACAATAACAAAGATTCGAAAATCAACTACAAAACATTTCACATATCACACTAACCATTAAATAACAAGGAAACGTCACCATTCCGTATTGGTACCACTACGAAGCTATATCAGCTTATTTTCTAAAAGAAAACCTCACAATATTGCCCCTTGCAGGTTCCTCCACAGCAATGGAGGATAAGCCTGAGACGATGTTCTCCCGCTGAAGATGAATCACCGCTGATTTGCACTCGTGCTTGGAGCAGGAATTCAGAGACGATTCACCATACCTTGCCATGCAAATTTCTGCATTGCGGGGAGTGCGAGGGATTCCCTCACAAATCCTGTTATCAGGCCCGCCATTTTGAATGGATGCCCATTAGCGAGGTCCGGTGGCTGGCCCCTCGCATTCTGCCCCCACCACATGAGTTGCTGGGTCACCCATCCCCCACAGGTGACATAACCCCCCCCCCCCCTCCCCCGCCCCCCCATTGGACTTCACCGAAGACCTCCATTACAGAGACCCTCACCAGAGACCCCCCATAAGAGAGGGCCCCCACGAGAAATCCCCATTACAGAGACCCCCATCAGAGATCCCCATCCCACTATTGCGGAGATCCTGGCTTGGAAGCTAGAGAGCAGTCCAGACAGAGACAATGGAAAAAATAATTACTTTAAAACTTGTGGTAGTCACCACTGTTGTATTATATACTGCATACGAGGGTATTATGGTAAGGCCCCTGTACTACAGCTACGGGGGTAGATCCCTGCCTGCTGGCTCTGCCCAGTAGGCGGAGTATAAATGTGTGTGCTCTCCGAGCTGCAGCCATTTCAGCAGCAGCTGCGGGAGGCTCCACATCTCTGCGTAATAAAGCCTTATTTACTCTCTAGTCACGTCTTGTTGTAATTTATAGTGCATCAAAACTCACCTGTCCCTACACCTGCTGGCTCAGGCAGTGAAAGTAGCACCTATAAAATCCTAGCAAGCAAAAACCACATCAGCTGATTGTAAACCCCCTGAGATCTTTGATCTCTTAGGCTTTTATTCACAACAATGTGAAATTGGTTTCACTAGGCTGTGACTGACAACTTATATACAGCCAGCTGTCTGGATTGTTTAACTTAATTTCCCTTCGTTCTTTAATGGATCTCAAATACTCTGCTGTGAAACTAACGGCAATGTTTCTAAACATCTAACTATGATCGACAGCTCTTGGACCACATCAAAAGCAGTTAAGTGTTTTCTGCAGAGAAAATTTTGAAGTGAAAGCACTTAATGGTACTCCCCAGGATGTTGATAATAGGGGATTCAGTGATTGTAATAATGCCATTGAATGAGAGTTTTTCAAATTGGTTTTTTAAAATCACTGATAGTGGGAACCAGCAACTGGTTATATTTAAACTGCAGCCTGTTCACAGAAAATCACATTATGCGGAAGTTTGTCTAAAATGTACTGTATTGTAGGAAAATCAGTATTAAAGTGTCAAACATTGTTTCCAAAAAAATGTGAGCTTTAAGGTTTGCAACATTTTGCATGCCTCATTATTGTTTCTGTATGGGACAAACCTTAATGAATCTGAATCAGTGTACTGTAAGATCTAGGAGGATTCATTTAACTCAATGTAATTTACAAACCAATTAGATTAGGAAACTTCAACTTCATTTCTTGGAGAAATCTTGCAACACAGATTGCTGTAAATAAGTAAATACATAAATTCCAATAAACTTCATTCTATGTTTGCATTTGCATCCAGGTCTCAGAAGTGAAAGGTCAGTTCCTCGCCCTTTACTTGACCACTTTTCAAGTAACTTAACTTTTGTTAATTTTCACTTTAAAATAGTGATTTAAATATCAAGCTGATACATGGTAAGCACGGTAAGCATGAACAAAGCCGTATAAAGATGATATCTTGAGTTATGGTTTTGTCATTTGTGCCAATGCAAATAAGGATGCAAGGCCCATGTGTGTTATATGTTATATAGGAGAAGTATCAGATTTTGAAAGAGAAGTGTCGGGTAACAAATTCCATTTGAGGTTGAGGACCCAGAGTCAGTTACTAACTGACAGCTAACTCCAAATTAAAAGGCTACACTGCTGTATCTAAACTGTGATACTGCGTTAAAAACATGCCAAAAGCCCATGATGCTGTCAGCCTTCTGGAGTAGCATCTTCCAGGTGTACCCAGTGCTGAGTAAAACAAGCATTTTGTTTCTATTGCCCTTCACGACGACCAACATGTACGAGGTTGGACTTTCCATTTTCACAAAGATGAAATGGAGGTCTGTAACTGGTGGTGTTTTGCAAGGATTAGTACTGGGACCTACATTATTATATATATAAATGACTTGGAAGAAAATGTAGCTGGTCAGATTAGCAAATTTGCGGATGATACTAAGATTGCAGGAGTTGCGGATAGTGATGAAGATTGTCAGAGAATATTGTTGGATACACAAAGGCTGCAAAATTGGGTGGAGAAATGGCAGATGGAATTTAACCTGGCCAAATATGAATGATCCATTTTGGTAGATCCAATTCAGGTGGGAGCTATAAAATAATTGGCAGAACCATCAGGAGCATAGACACACAGAGAGATCTGGGCATGCAGGTCCACAGATCCTTAAATGTGGCAGTACAGGTGGAAATGGTGGTAAAGAAAGCATATGGCATGCTTGCTTTCTTCGGACGGGGTATCAAGTATAAAAGCTCACAAATTATGTTACAGTTGTATAGAACGTTGGTTAGGCCACATTTGGAATACCTGTCCAATTCTGGTCACCACACTACCAGAAGACGTGGAGGCTTTGGAGAAAGGGTTTACCAGGATGTTGCATGGAATGGAGGGCATTAGCTATGAGGAGCGATTGATAAACTGGAATTGTTCTCCCCAGAGAGCCGGAGGCTGAGGGGCGAAGTTTGTAAAATTATGAGGGGTTCAGATAGGGTGAACAGTTGCCGGCTTTTTCCCAGGGTGGAAATGACAATTACAAGGGGTCACAGGATCAAGGTGAGGGGTGGGGGTAGGTTCAGTGGAGATATGCGGGGGAAGGTTTTTACACAGAGGGTGGTGGTGGTCTGGAATGCACTGCCAAGTGAGGTGGTTGAGGCAGATATGTTAACGACCTTCAAGTTGCCCGGCGTGGCTCCTGAAGGACGGCTGGCATGGGTCGCGACAGTCGGCCGGTAGGCAAAAGTGGATCCCAGAGAAAAAAGTTTAAATAACACTGTCACAAATAGCGATATTGGGCGAAATCTTCAGGCTGCTCAAGGCAATGGGGTCTTCTGGTCCTGCGGGTTTCCTGGTGTTGTGCGGTGGGAAATTCCATTGACAGCGGTGGGACCTCCTCCCACTATCAAGAAACACGCTGCTGGGAGGCCGAGAACATCTCACCCATCGTCCCTCCCGCGTTAAATATTTGTTGTATTTTTTCTTGATTCAGTCTTGCGGACAACAAAGTAAATTATTGGACTCAAGTGGTGTCTTCTACTTAACAGGTGAGCAAATGAATCATTTTCATTCATTATCCTTTATTACTATTGTTTAAAAACTGATCATTTATTTTGAGACCAGATGGATAGGGTCTCCAGCAATCTGTTGAGTGCATGGATGTTATTTAACCCCACCAATAATTAAATCAATATTGACAATATTTCTTTAAAGGTGAAGAAAGTGGTAGAAGTTACATCTTTTCTTATTTCTGGGATCTTGTTTCAAATCCAGCTCAAATGAAGGTAAAGGTCATTTTTCCTTTTTTGCAGCCCATTTCTGGTCCAAGGATAAATGAATCTGCGTACTTTTAATTACATTCTCAGAGAACTTGAGGCTGTAACACATAAGTGGCCTCACAGTACATCATTTGTATTACTGCTTAATGAATGGCCACGGATAGCTTGAGTTGCTTGATTTTGACTTTCATCTGTGGGGAAATAAGACAGAACAATGTTAATAAACTCTTGAATATACTTCTGGCGAAACTTGTATCTGCCTTTCAATGCTTTTACTGACCTAACACTAATAAACATATATATAAAATTTTATATGTATAAATGCGTTCTGTTTTTTATGTCTGTTTGGTATAATTTGGCTGAAGTAAGTAATAATTTCACAAAGCACGATAACTTAAATCAATCTGTGGTTGAAAACGTTATTTGGTGCAAGTTGAAAAACAAGTCGGATACTCTGAAGGTTAAAGCACATGTGCAGAAGATTGTAAATCAAATAACAGATTATAAATTTGCATTAATGCTTCCAACATTTTTATATTGAGAAATGTCCAGCATGCTAATTATATGAGGTCATCATTTTAATCTGGAAGAAAGCAATCCCTTGCTGGATTTCTATGTAGATGGACTATAGAATGGTGGTATGCTGCCAGTTATTGTACTGAAGCCTTGTTTGAATTAGTGTTTGCTAAATGAATGCACCCCACTGTGATGTAAAGACTCTGCTCCTAATGGTTTATACTATCTTTAGTGAAAGGCATATTTATATCTTCCAGACTGGTAATTAATCACTCAGTAGGTTTTAGGGTACGTGCATTCATAGATCGTTTTGTACTGCCAACAACCACAAGTATGGCCACAATTAAAACGCTGATTTAATTTATAGCATCAAGGCACGAAATGTGCATGTTTTAAATGATGCTGACTCAAAGAACCACCTATGTTATAAATGGAAACAAATGCTGGAAGAAATTAAATAATTTTAATTGCACATTTTAATCCCTGGAAAAAATAGACATAAACAGATATTTGCAACTCAGTAATAGATCTGGGTTGTCAAATTATTCTTTTCGGTATGGAGATCATAACTCTTTTGCTGACCTACAAAGGGTTGTTAATATTAAAAACTGCATTCTTCTTCTATATTTAAATATCCTTTCCTCTCTTTACTATTTGAAGGTTTTACAGTAAGTTTGTATAGTGGGGAACTAATCGAGCATTCGACTAGAACACAGCAGCACGGTAGCTTTGTGGATAGCACAATTGCTTCACAGCTCCAGTGTCCCAGGTTCGATTCCGGCTTGGGTCACTGTCTGTGTCGAGTCTGCACATCCTCCCCATGTGTGCGTGGGTTTCCTCCGGGTGCTCCGGTTTCCTCCCACAGTCCAAAGATGTGCAGGTTAGGTGGATTGGCCATGATAAATTGCCCTTAGAGTCCAAAATTGCCCTTAGTGTTGGGTGGGGTTACTGGGTTATGGGGATAAGGTGGAGGTGTTGACCTTGGGTAGGGTGCTCTTTCCAAGAGCCGGTGGAGACTTGATGGGCCAAATGGCCTCCTTCTGCACTGTAAATTCTATGATATCTATGACATCCATGTTTATCCTTCAATTATAACTTCAGAACCAGATATTATGAACTTCATTAAGAATCTTAAATTCCCTTCAAAGTATTTCCATGCATCAAAACAAACATTTACAGTACGATGATTGAGAGAAAGCTGTGGGGGCCAGTTCGTTGGGTATATTCAAGAGGGAGCTGGACGCGGCTCTTGTGGCTAAAGGGACCAAGGAGTATGGAGAGAAAGCGGGAGTGTGATACTGAATTTGCATGATCAGCCACGATCATATTGAATGGTGGTGCAGGCTAGAAGGGAAGATGAGCCTATTCCTGCACCTATTTTCTATGTTTCTATGTTTAATGGAAAGAGTCATGGGTCTGAGTTTCTTTAAAAGTTTTGAGGCAACACATAATCTATTTTCATTAGTTAAGAGAAAGAGAGGGAAAATGCTTTGGTGTATACTTTTAATATCTCCAAGAACAATTAATTGACAAGTGTCCGACAAAAGCCCTTCAGGCTTCAGTGTAGCATTTTTGATTTATATGTTTAAAGTAAATAATGGCTTTAGATTTGAAAGGTTTGAGTATTTTAAAAGCCAAGGGGATTGAGCAGGCAGAGATTCCAGAGTAACATCTTATGCTATACCATTCAGCTGTAACATAACCCACCATTGGGTAAGTAACAGAGGTTAGTTTTCATTGCATTCTTTTTAGTGAGACAAGCGTGCAGAGAGTTTGAATGGATGCCAGGATTTCCCCTGCGGTTTTGGAGAGGGGAAAATGGTAATAACCAATGTGGATGCGTATTGGAAGCTAGTGAACTAGCAACATAGGTCGTTGTTTGCCAACACATCACCTTACAGCCCACGGTAGTTAAGCAGCATGATTCATAAAAATCAATACAGGACAGCAAATGAGATAACGCAGAAAGATAAAGTTATATTTATTTTGTGCTTTTCATGACCACTGGACATCTCACGGCGCTTTACAGCCAATTAAATACTTCTCGATGTCTAGTAACTGCTGGAATGGAGGAAACATGGCACCTTAGAGGACACGTAGCCAACTCTCACAAACAGCAACAAGATAATGATCAGTTCATCTGTTTTTTGTGATGTTGATCAAGAGATAAATATTGGCCAGGGCACCACATCCCTTGCTCTTCTTCAAAATAGTGCCAGAGTTTCTTTTATATCCTTCTGACCAGGCAGATGGGGCCTCAGTTTAACTTCTCATCCATAAAATTATACCTCCAACTGTGCAGAGTTCCCTCAGTACTGCATTGGAGTAGCAACCTGGATCTTTGGGCTCAAGAGCTGGAATGAGAGTTTAACCTGGAACATGGAATGAGAAAAATCTGTGCAACTTGTTCAAGCGCAAGTGGAGAACCAAAATAACTTAGCTCATAAAGACATGAAAGTCCAGATCATGAGAGCCAATTCTGCCACCCTCCGGCATTCAAGTTTTCTCAATCTGCCATCGAACTGGACATTGAACTCCCTCAATGGCATTGACTCTTCTTAAATCATTGAATTCAGAACCTTACACAGGGCTGGGTTTATACATACAATGGGCTAAGGAAGGCAGAAGAATAAAGGTCTTCTTTCTCCCACCCCCACTGTTACATCATGTTCAGTCAGGCATCAGCCAGCCAATTAGTGGTTGGCTGGTGGGCGTGCCAGCCAATTAGCATCATACAAATGTCACTGTGGCAAATCAAGCGCAAGTAGGAGAGGGGTACGGCAATGAATGGGAAATCTTTCCCAGCTGCCAATTTAATAGGCCCCTGCCCTCTCGCTACCTCCTTAAGTGTTCTGCCACGTGAACAAATGAAGTACACTAACAGCCAAACACTTATTCTTCAACAGCAGGCTACGCTGCTACATACATACATGGAGCTGTTTGCAAGCCTTTTGCTGTGCCCATCTGCCACCCTAAATATACCAGGTGTAATCCACTCCCGGTGATTTTCTTCTATGCCTCCTGTAAAATGGAGTGGATGGGGAACAATTGCTTTCTATTAGGTTTTTAACAAGATTAATGTCTTGTTAACTGAGATTTTCCTGAAGGCGGATAGGCCTCTGTTTTCGGGACTTGCCTGCCTTCCATATTATTGAGGGCTGGTGGGATGATGCCACATTCCCGACCGAACGTCATTATTATAGGCGCCTGGGAGAGAGGTTGGCGCCTGATTTGCCTCCATAAAATACAGCCCATGGTAGACTCATTTTAATGGCCGGATTCTCCGAAAATGAGGCTATATCCCCGACGCCCGCCGGAAACGGGCGTGAATCACTCCGGACTTTTAAAAAAAAGTCCGGAGTGATTCTCCCATTTCAAGAGGGGTAGCAGGGCCCGGGCGTGCGCCCCACAGCTCCTGCTGCCGATAAGGGGCCCTGCACCTCTGGCTACGGGTCCACGAATGTGCGTGGCGGCCGTTTTTGCGCCGAAACATGCAACATGGCGGAGCCACACACTGGGCCAGCGTGGGAGAAGATAGGCCCCCCCGGATCGCACACGCCCGCCGATCGGTAGCCCCCGATCGCGGACCTAGCTGTCGTGGAGCCACCCCCCCCCCCCCCCCCCCAACCAGGAAGGCCAGCACGGCCACGAGTTCGAGCTCCTGCCGGGTGGAACCAAAAGGGAACCACATCGGCGGAACTCGGCGGGTACGCGGCTGGTCGGTCACGGAGAATTGCTGTGGGGGCCTCTTTCAACGGCCCCCGACCGGCACCACATCGAACACGCGCGAGTGGCTGGGGGCGATTCTCCAGCCCATGGAGAATCGCGAACAGCGTTGGAGCCGATCGCGGGTCTGAGACTCCATTCTCTGCTCCCGCGCCGAGCAGTAAGAAAGGGGCGGGGTTATTCATTGACCAAACCTGCTGGGTTCTGGACAAAAACCCAAACTCCGCGTGGGCATTTGAAATCAGTACTGAGTTCAAACAAATCACATTTCCGTTATTCCAAGGATTTTAACCCCGAGTATGAAGGAAGCATAAACACTGAAGTGATCTGAAGTTGTTTTTTTAAAAAAAAATCTTTTTATTGGCATTTCTCATAGTTATAAACAGTTGTATATATACATCACATTTTTTTTACCCGCGTTAATTAACTTCATTGTACAGAAATATTTATTTTCTCTTTCTTTTAGTCGGTCCTATATACATTTTACTGCCCTCTGGGTCAGTCTATGGTCCCTCTCCCCTCACGTCCCCCCCCGCCACCCACTCCCTTGTGTACGCTCCCTGTTCCTTTCCCCCTCCCCCGTTGGCTTCAGCTGTATTTTGCTATTATTTTCAGGGGGGGGGGGGCGTGTTACACCCCCTCCCTCCTCTTCTCTTCTTTTTGTGGTACCTCCACCTTCCTTCCGCTTCCAGCCCCCTGCGTTGCGCAGTCCTTTGGCTTCTCATCTGTCTTTGTTTTAAAAAAAATTCTTAACTTACTCCTCGTTGCTGGCCTCGAACAGGTTTTGGAACAGGCCGACAAACTGACCCCAAATATCCAGGAAGCCTTCCTCTGACCCTCGGGTGGCGTACTTAATCTTCTCCAGCTGGAGAAATTCCGAGAGGTCAGCGAGCCAGTCTGTAGCTGTGGGTGGTGCTGCCTATCGCCAGCCAAGCAGGATTTTCCGGTGTACGATTAGGGAAGCGGAAGCAAGGGCGTTAGCCCGCTTCTCCATGTGTAGTTCTGGTTGCTCCGATACCCCGAAGATTGCCATTATTGGACATGGCTTCACCCTCACCCCCATAACCTTGGACATTGCCTCGGAGAAGGCTGTCCAGAACCCAGCAAGCTTGGGGCAAGCCCAAAGCATGTGGGTGTGGTTGGCCAGGCCCCTCTGGCACCGCTCACATTTATCCTCCACCTCCGGTAAGAACCTGCTCATTCGGGTTCTGGTCAGGTGCGCTCCGTGCACCACTTTGAGCTGCATTAGGCTGAGCCTTGCACAGGAGGAGATGGAGTTAGCCCTGCTCAGTGCTTCGCTCCAGAGTCCCTACCCTAACTCTGTCCCCAGTTGATCTGAAGTTATTTATATTACCAGCTTTTTAAAAAATGAACCAGTAAAAACAAGTTACTGGAGTGTGTTGATTGCCAGGCCATTGGTGTACATAGAACATACAGTGCAGAAGAAGGCTATTCGACCCACAGTGACCCAGTGGGGAATCGAACCTGGGACCCTGGAGCTGTGAAGCCACAGTGCTAGCCATTTGTGCTACCGTGCTACCCACTAGCTTTGAAAAAACCTAACAACCAATTTAAGAGAATCAGTCAAGCTCATATTATAGTTCCTTTATGCTAGAAGTGATATATATTCATCCACAGGGACCTATTCTCCGAAAAAAAAGGTACATGTTTAAGCCTTGTGCCTTTTTTGAATTATCCGGGAGCTTGGGGAGCCTATTGTTCCCTTTTGCTTTCTCCGTGGAAATGCCCGGGTCAATCAGAGTTGGTTTGCCAACTAATCAAGTCACCTTTTCTCATGTGGTATAAATTGTTTTTTTTATAAACGTTTTTTATTGGGTTTTTGAACAAAGTATATTTACCGTTATGTACACAGGATAAGAGACATATATATGTATATACACATATATAGAAAAGAAGGGCACACCCAAACATACCAAAGAAATGAAAATAGTAAATAGTAAATAATAATAAAAAAATACAATAAAAAATAAAATAGAATAACTGATAGGGTATTGTGCAGCAGCTCAACAGCAGCAACTCTGTACATCTGGCAAAATTATTTACAACACATAAGTGGGCGACTGTTGGTGAGGGTGAGGGATGGGTGGGGACTGGGGAGGTAAATATACATTTGGGTGCCGGAGAAACAATTACAGTGGGAAATACTCGAATGGGTTTGGTGTTGGTGTTGTCGCTTGCTTCTCCTGGATGGATCTCGCTGCCATCTCGTGCTCACCTCCGCTTCTGCCGTTCCTCCCGTCTTTTGTCTTTATTCTCCATGTTCCCTGCTTCTGAAGATGCCATGTTCGTTATTCTAACCCGTGCCTTCCTTCCGGCTCTCATTTCCCTGCCTCCCCCCCCACCTTCCTGGTTCTCCTCTCTTGTTCCCTATCTCTTCCCTCTCCCCCCCTCCTCCCTCCTGTGATTCGCTTTTCTTTTCTCTAAGGTTTAGCTATCCCCCCCCTCCTCCCGGTCTATCTCTCCCTCTCATGCTTTGGCGACTTTCCCCTGATTCTTGGCTACCTGGCTATTTTCCCGCTTGTTCGTTGGCCACAAACAGGTCCCGGAACAATTGCGTGAATGGCTCCCACGTTCTGTGGAAGCCATCGTCTGACCCTCGGATGGCGAATTTGATTTTCTCCATTTGGAGAGATTCCGAGAGGTCGACAGCCAGTCTGCAGCTTTGGGTAGTGCTGCTGACCGCCAGCCGAACAGGATTTTACAGCGGGCGATCAGGGAGGCAAAGGCAAGGGCATCCGCCCTCCTCTCCAGGAATAGATCTGGTTGGTCCGAAACCCCGAAGACCGCCACTTTCGGGCATGGCTCCACCCTCACCCCCACCACTTTGGACATTGCCTCGAAGAAGGCTGTCCGGTACCCTGCAAGTCTGGGGCAAGACCAGAACATGTGGCTGTGGTTGGCCTGGCCCCCTTGGCACCGTTCACATCTATCCTCTACCTCCGGGAAGAACCTACTCATTTGGGTTCTTGTTAAGTGGGCTCTATGTACCACTTTTAGCTGCGTCAGGCTGAGCCTTGCGCACGTGGAGGTGGAGTTGACCCTATGCAGTGCTTCGCTCCAGAGTCCCCACTTTATCTCGATCCCCAGGTCCTCCTCCCATTTCTTTCTTGTTGCGTCCAGTATGGTGTCAGCCCTTCCTATCAGTCGGTCATACATGTCACTACAGTTTCCTTTATCTAGTATGCTTGCGTCCAGTAGTTCTTCCAGTAATGTCTGTCATGGCGGTTGTGGGTACGTCCTTGTCTCCTTTCGTAAGAAGCTTTTGAGCTGTAGATACCGTAGCTCGTTCCCCCTGGCTAGCTGGAATTTCTCTGTCAGTTCGTCCAGTGTTGCGATCCTGCCATCCGTGTATAGGTCCCTGACTGTCAGTGTCCCTCCGTCCTGCCCCCACCTTTGAAGTTGGCATCAGTCAGTGCTGGTGTGAACCTATGGTTGTTGCAGATGGGAGCTTTGTCCGACATTTTGGTCAGGCCAAATTGCTGCCGTTGTTGGTTCCAGGATTGGAGGGTGGCTATCACCACCGGGCTGCTCGAGTGTTTTTTGGGTGGGGGTGGGAGTGCTGCCATGGCGAGGGCCCGGAGTGAGGTCCCCGTGCAGAAGGCCTGTTTCGTGCGCACCCACTCGGCTTCTGGCTCATTGATCCATCCCCTTACTCGCTCGGCCGTCGCCGCCCAGTGGTAGAATTGTAGGTTTGGGAGGGCTAGCCCGACCCCCCCCCCCCCCCCCCCCCCCCGGATTTTGTTTATTGTAGGACCTTCTTTGGGATCCTAGCATCCCCCCATACGAACGCCTTGATTAGTTTCCCTAGATGCAGAAAAGGCCTTCGACAGAGTCGAATGGAAATACCTCATAGAGGTACTGGAGCGGTTTGGGCTTGGAACAGGGTTCTCCTCCTGGGTAAAGCTCCTATACAAAGCTCCCATGGCGAGCGTACGGACCAACAATACCAACTCCCAATACTTCTAGCTGCACAGGGGCACCAGACAAGGATGCCCACCGTCCCCACTGCTGTTCGCCCTAACGATCGAACCACTAGCAATCGCGCTCAGAGCAGCAAAAAAGCTGGAGGGGGATCCGAAGGGGAGGCAGAGAGCACAGAGTCGCACTCTATGCAGATGACCCGCTCCTCTACATTTCGGACCCACAGAGCAGCATGGATGGAATCATCGTGCTCCTGAAAGAGTTTGGCGCCTTCTCGGGCAACAAACTCAAAATGAGCAAAAGCGAGATCTTCCCATTACACCCGCAAGGGGGGGGGGGGGGGGGGGCAGCACTAACGGGACTGCCGTTTAAACAAGCCCGACACAAATTCCACTACCTGGGGATCCAAATAGCCCATGACTGGAAAGGGATCCACAAATGGAACCTCACCAGTCTGACGGAGGAAGTAAAAAAGGACCTGCAAAGATGGAACGCACTCCCACTCTCCCTCGCGGGGAGAGTCCAGATGATCAAAATGAACGTACTGCCCAGGTACCGCTTCCTACTTAGGTCCATTCTGATCTACATCCCCAAGGCCTTTTTCAAAGCGCTGGACAAACTAATCATGGCGTGGTATAAATTGTTGAGATAGTTTGAAATTTTACATTCTTGCATTTTCCTGATGCGTGCAATGCAATAACATATCTCTCTTTTCAGCAGTATTGAACTTCTGTACAACCGATTGATTGTTAGAAACATTCAATTATTGTCTGTTCCTGCACTTTTAATGTACTTCATTGTTGATATTGAAGGACTGTTGTTACAGCAGCGCTCATTATGAATGTTTGGATGAGTTTGAAAAGCTCAAAATCATTTACCTCAGCAAGGAGGCAAGGTCACATTTTGATTGACAGTTTTAACAGATTCATAAAAGTTAGCTATCTTTGATATGGTTACTGAATAGAAGTATGTTTTTTTTATAACAGATTGACAGTTGAAATTATTTAAAACCTTTGAATGGAGTTCATGAATGAGACTTTGTTTTCTGTATAAAGCGAGTATGAGTGATTGTTAGAAGCTTTTAAATCTCCGCATGGCTCCTGAGATCTGCTCATGTTGGATACTGGGTGAATGGCTATGAAATTGGCATGGGGGCTCGGAGGTGGCATGGGGCGTAGATGGGGTGCTGAGGGCTAAAGGGTGTGACAGGCTTTTATATGGCTGGGCTGAAGTCTCAAATAACCAAGCCAGGTCTTCTAACCTGCCTGCCTTACCACTTGGCTAGCTCCGAAATGCTGTGGGAGGTGGCAGGCCAGACACAATCTTACTGCTGCCCCACTTTCCCCTGAGAGAAAATCATGTCTGCCTGTCTTAATTCTAGGAGACGCGACAACGCAAAATTGCTGAGCAAAAACTTATAGCTAGGTTCCGCACGCATGAATGCGGACTCAACCGGGATCTGGGATTCATGTCGCATTACATTCGGCCCCCACCAACAAGCCTGGACTTGCAGAGGCCTACCGACTGAACTGGCTTGGGACAATTCACACCTCTTTAACCTGGAGTTACCTCTCTCTCTGCATCTTTGATGATTTGATTGCCTGCAGGTGCTCACATTCCGGGGCATCTCTGACTGTGTCTATATAAACATTTCTGGAACAAGCCTTTCCATTCACCTGAAGAAGGAGCCGTGCTCCGAAAGCTCGTGTTTGAAACAAACCTGTTGGACTTTAACCTGGTGTTGTAAGACTTCTTACTGTGCTCACCCCAGTCCAACGCCGGCATCTCCACATAATTCTATGGAGATGGGGTCTGCTGAGTTAGAAGATATCCTGCCTTGAGCTTCTCGTTTCTACTGAGAAAATGTGACTCCAGACATCTGTATTAGTGTCTCATGTGGCTTCACGGTGGCGCAGTGGTTAGCACTGCTGCCTCATGGCACTGAGGACCCGGGTTCGACCCTGGCCCCGGGTCACTGTCCATGTGGAGTTTGCACATTCTCCCCATGTTTATGTGGGCCTCACTCCCACAACCAAAGGTGCACAGGTTAGGTGGATTGGCCACACTAAATTGCCCTTTAATTGGAAAAAAGGAAGAAAATTGGATCCTCTAAATTTACAAAAGAAAATTAATGTCTCACCGTCTTGGGATACATTGTTTGATGAAAGTATATTTTAATATTTAGAAACAAAACACAGTACTTACTACTTCACTGATTCTAAAATTTCCATTTCTGTACCTGACTTGTATGATATAGCAAAGTGAGAACCGCAAAAAGCAGAACTGGTCATGGTGGAAAAATGAAACCTTTCAACATTTGTGCCAATGCTCATTTATGTATTGGATTGTGCAGATGTGGAAATTTCTTAAATCTCTGCAGATGCTCTGGAAATGTCAAAATATAATTTTTCACCACTAATAAGCATTGCAATGCACACGTACAGATGTCTATTCTGTCAAAGTTACAATGGAAAAGCAGGAGCACTCTCATTCACTGTCTCCCCCATATTTGTCCCTCACATCAAGAATCTATATAGAGGTGGGTGTGGTGTCTGGGCCATTTTAGGGGCAAGTTGCCGATAGGGTCACATGACCTAGAATGCAAGAAAAGGGAACGAGGGTGGGGTCTACCCTAGCAAGCGCGGGTTATCGACTCAGATTGATTCCAAACGCTGACTGGCAGCCAGGAAGCTGCAAGACTCTGTAAGTTAGTGGGCGTGATTTCACTAAAAGGGAACAAAGTCCCATATCGAGCACGTTTAGCCGTGTGTTTTCTGGTGCTCGCAGTGCTGAAAAACACATGGCTATAAAAAACCACTCTCGTTAGATAAGGGGACTCAACAGGGAACGCTCATCCGAGGCCACACATAGCCCCATTTTGTGCTCTGCTCGCCGGAGGCGAGAGATCAGGATGCCATTTTTACCTAGTGTCCCGATCTCCTAGACCTCTGACATGACCCCCCACTCCCAAAATATTATGGGAGGGTCCTGGCACAGGGCATCCCCTGGCCCAATCACCACTGCACAAAAAATGCTAGCTTGGCAGGCCAACCTGGTACCCTGGCAGCAATCATGCCAGCTGGAAGTGCTACCTGTGCATCTTGGGTGCTAGGCTGGCACTGCCAGAGTGCCAGGTTGGCAGTGCCAGGGTTCCCAGGCAGCACTAGCAGTGCCTGGATACCACCCTGACCAGTGGGCATGCACCTGGGGGTCGCTGATCCCCTGGGAGTACCCGACGAGTACCATTCCATCTGGTCCCCTTTTCAAGAGACCAGTTTTTTTTCAGAAAATATACTTTATTCATAAAATCTATAATAATCATTACAGAACATTTCGAATTGTCTTGACTGTACATTTCCATCAAACTTACACATTCCCTTGACTTTCTTCCATTCAAATGGGATGACATTACACATATATCCTTCTTTACATTACAATTCTTTCTTAAATATTTACATTGTCATGTTTATTTTCTACATTGGAATGTTAATGACACAGACCGAGGGGTTTTACGCAGTTACAAGCCCCTCGGTGTACATTTGTTGGAAGACCTTACACAGTGGTCTTTCCCCATCGTGCCTTGGCGGCAGCTGCTCCAAGCTTGTGTGCGTCCCTCAGCACGTAGTCCTGGATCTTGGAATGTGCCAGTCTGCAACACTCGGTCGAGGACAATTCTTTGCACTGGAAGATCAGCAATTTACGGGCAGACCAAAGAGCCTCTTTCACCAAGTTGATGACCTACCAGCAGCAGTTGATGTTTGTTTGGGTGTGTGTTCCCGGAAACAGTCCAGAGAGCACAGAGTCCTGTGTCACATCAAGAGACCAGTGCTGAACAGCACTCACCCAAGGTCTCCAAGACAAAGAAAATTGATCCCATGCCTCAGGTAACTCGGGATTCTGCACATTAAAGTGAGACTAGCTGTCTGCATTAATATGCAGATCTGCTAAAAACTGATCCCACCCATTTACATCGCAACCTCTAACATGGTCTTGCGAGGCGTTGCGAGTGAGTCTATCGGCCACGCTGCAGCGCAGCGCGCTGCTTTTCGGACGCATCATGGCCGTTCGATCGGGCCCAGCATGTTCTAAATAAACATTAGTTGTTTCACCCCTAGCTGATGAGTCAAAGTTATTACAGTGGACCACTAAGGCTATATCAATAATCCTTTCACACCTGCTTATGCCCTGAGGTTTTTCTTCCTTTAAGAATAACAATGATCAGAATCATACAAAGATTTTGAATGCTACTTTCGCATTTAGGCCTGTTCTGTTGCTGCGTGTTTTGTTTTATAGAGTCTACAAGGGGAAATGGGGATTTTGAATAATTAGTCATGTTTTGAAGGTGGTGCATCATTCAGTTTTTTTTCAAAAATAGCGCAGGCCATGAGACCTTAAAACAACTACTGCATGATGATATCAGCACTGGAAGATAGAGCACTGTCTGAGGCATATTGTACAAACGATTCCTTGCATGTTGTCCAAATGCTAAACCTCCCTTCTCAAAATGTGGAAGCCATTTTGCACATAATGAGTGCCAAGATAATCATAATTGTCATTTAAAATAAACTTGGAATATCATTATTACAGTGGCTTTGTTGCTTTGAATAACATTCTAACTTCGTATTTAGTCTGTAACTTTCCATGATTTAAATTTGGAGATACGTTTTGAAGTTCCTTGCCAAAGAAAGCAGTACAAAAGTATACAGCTGTAGGTAATTTCAAGTAAGCTTTTCTGTGGCTGGAAATGCAAAGTAAACATGGATATTATCCACAGTCAACAACATTCACAAATACACACCGAGGAAGTTACAGAAATTTTGAAAATGTGCTCCAGGAAAGAAACTACAAGCACGAAACCAGCAGATGGCGAAAATTAAATCCACACAGTGAAGAAAGTGCTGACTCCTTTTTTTGGGGGAATATAATGTCACGGAAAAGATAACCACTTGTTCAAAGAAAGTAGCTGCAGGATTTGCAGGCCCCAGAGGTTTACTGAGCTAACTATCAGCAGGTGACTACAACATTGGGATTTCAAATGAAAAGCGTTCCTCGCATTTGCCGGAGTGCTCCAGTTATTATCACTTTTTGTTCTTCTTTGTTGAGATGTTTTTTTTTGTCAAAGCCGGCTCTCTGTAGCTTGGCAGAACACACCGTCTGGAATTGCACAATTAACAACTTCCTCCAGTGTGGTCATGCTGAACAGTGACTCCCTGTGCGGGAGGTAATTGCGAATTGCACAGATGCTGCAGTCTTTGTATTTTGGAATATGTTCCAGAAGTGTAACAAATTTGGATAGGGGAGGGTGGGGGATGTGGGGGATGGTGGTGGTGGGGAAGCCACGGAAGGATATATGCTGAACAGCTGCAACGTATGAATTATTCTCCCCATCCGGGTCGGCGAAAATTAAATGAGAAAGCCCTTATCATTTAACGTCGAACGTGACCCGTGTAACAAACTACTAAAACTATTTTCTGCTTCGAAACATTGCTGTTTTGAAAAGCAACGTTTGTGCCTTTACATTCATGTAAAGTGGCCCTGATGTGAGTTTGGATCAATTAAGCATGCGAGTCTTTCAGATCTGACAACGCAGACTGGAGAACTCTGAAACTATTCAGAGCCTAATTCCTTTTGCCCCTCGACTTTTGAGTAAGAAAGTCAGCTCTGGATCTCGTTACATTAAAAGGCGATGAAGCGGCGAAGAACAATTGCCCCCTGACATCAAAAGGGAGCTGCTACAATGGGAGGCTGGTGTCAGGAGGTGCAAAATTATAGGATTACAAAATGCTGAAGGATGTAAAAATGAGTGGGCATAAGATGGTAAAGCGACTGAAAATATACTGGAGCTCGTTAAATTAACAGAACTTTAAAAAATACAAATATAACACGGAGATGGAGGACAAATGGTACCAGGTTCCCACAGGGTGTTTTTACCTTGCGATTGCAGGCACATTTATAAACAGCTTGAATAATTGCTGAAATGTGTTACCCAACTGTGCTCTGGTATTTGAGTGACAGCTGTTGGTGAGTATAATCATCAACAGATGAGTTTTCCCATAGTGAATAATCGCTGCAGAAGTGAAAGTGATTAATTCTGTTTGCTTTAAAGGTTATAAAACAGTTTGGATTACACAGACACAGTATTCTTTTCAAAAACAGACATCAGTTGAATTACGGAAGCCTCACCCACACAAGTAAGAGTGCATTAAAAAAAAATACTGATTCGACCAGCTGGTGCAGAAACACATTCTTCAAAGTTAATTTTTTTCACTCATTACTTTAAAGTTCTTTTTCTGCTTTTTAGATCTCAATCATCCATTATGCAATTTCCCAATTGAGAGGGCAGATGCACAGCTTGGAGCTCTACTATTGTAACATCATCAGAGTCATTGTTGAACTGGGCAGCACAGAAGCACCCATGAGTAGGCCACACCTTCCCTCGGTGTAGGGGTCTCCTAAAATCAATTTAGGATTGGGAAGTCAAATGCAATGCCACATTTCTGTTACAGGAATTAAATGTGTTTTTGCTCAGATAGTTTCCAATATTTTGGTTTCTTTTCAGTTACTGACATTATTGTTTCGATAAGATTGTGTCGGCACTTTTTTTCCTCAACTATTTAATGGGGACATCTCTGGCAAGGCCAGTATATGTTGCCCATCCTGACTTTCCCTTGAACTGAGTAGCTTGCCGCACTATTTCAGAGAGCTGCTGTTGGACTGGAGTCCCACGTAGGCCGGACTAGGTAAAGATGGCAGATTTCCTTGCGTGGAGGACCTAAGTGAATTCAATGCATTTTCTTTTACAACAACTGACAATGGGTTTATGGCCACCATTACTGAGGCAAGCTTTTCAATTCCAGATTGTTAATTGAATTTAAATGCCACTAGCTACCATGATGGGACTTGAACCCTTATGCCCACAGCATTAGCCTGGGCCTCTGGATTATTTGTCCAGTGACATTACCACAACGTCACTGTCCTCAAACAATATTCAAAATTATTTAAGCTAAGTTTAGATGAGGATAATGTCCATCCACAGAATTTGATGTTAATACTTTGAGTTTTGACCTTTTACCTACAATGCCAACCCAATGCCCTTTTTAGGTAAATCTCAGTATATTTTTAATGTTGTGCTTAATGAAAGTTTCCCCATGAAAGTGAAAAATGATTGTCTCCACATCTGTTCCCAAAGTAGGCTTAAAACACAATTTAAAGAATTATCGGAAAGGAAGCATGAAAGGAAAAAGTACAAGAAAATGCTCTATGCAAGTCCTCTATGTACCCATGTATAATTGAGGAAAACTTCACAAGATGCAGCAATCCATAAATCTGTGCGATAGAACTTTGACTTGCTGACGTCTGCAGACAATCTTCATGCCTCTAGGCCTGATCTAAATGTTTAGCATGTGGCATTGTCTTTTCAAGATGAATAATAAAGTTTGCTGGTAATAAAAACATATTGAAGGAGGCTGTCAACAGGAAGCTAAAACATATCTTGGCATTTTGCCAACCGAACAATGGTTCAGCTGCAGCGGAAAAGTAAGCTGACTGCAATGCAGCAAAATCAGCATGAGATGAATGAGGCCTGCGAAATGTAATATGTTCTCCAGGCGTATCAATAATGTTTCAGAAATAATTTATTCTTTTGAGATTTGCTTTGCGTATGTGTATGCTTTTCAAGTCATATGAAATGCAACCCAACAGCTCAGCTCCTTTCTGTGCTTCTTTAATAAGGCTCGAGGAGACCCAAGTAAGTAAAAGTAAACAACAATTATTTTACAATTATATACTTGAGTACCAATAGAACCTCACCAGGCAATCTCTCCTGTCAGTTGGTTTCAGACTGGCCAACCCTTATATAAGGATGGGTAAGCTACCCCACCCTAGCGGGGGGTGCTCATATTCCTCAATGAGCACGGGGAAAACAATCTTCCCCACACCCTATGTCTCATGCCAGTTATTACAGCTTTTGTACATGTCTTTACATGTATGTGATGTGTTTTGTTCTAGAGGTAGCTATGCAAAGTTCAATGAAATGTTTCAGACTTGCGTTCAGTCCTTCTGTTCCTAACAGTGCTCGTTTATCCTTAAGTACTGGAAGATTGATCCTTGGAAACTTTGACCATGGGGACATGTCAATGGGAGTAGGCCAATCAGCCACAAGTTGGTACATCATTCAGCAAAATTATGGTCAATCAGAATTTTAACTGCATTCACCTACCTTGGATCGATATCCCTTTATATTCTTGTCCAACAAAAAAAATCTATTGATCGTAGTTATTATGTTATTAATTGATCGGGCATCTACTGATTTTTATGTGGGAAAGTTTTCTCACCCTTTGTGTGAAAAAGCGTACCCTAACTTCTCTCCTGGATGGCCTGGCTCTGGTTTTAAGGTTCTGTCACCTGGTCCTGGACTGCAACTTAGCAGCCAAACTAGCCATGGGTGCAAATCCCATAATGGCTGCTAAATCTCACCAGATGCTGAAAACTAGATTTGCGACAGCAAGATATCAGTTCTGGATCTTCCCCTCCCCCTCTGATGATGTGATCAGGTGGATGCCCAGGAAAGGCCCCGGTAGAGCCTGATTTGCACATATTAGCATTCATTATATCATTAGTGGGTTTGACCATGCTAGTTCTGCCCTCAATGCATCTTCCTACCCAGTCGGTGAGTAGTCATGCCAATGTGAATCACTACTAGTTTTCAAAAATAAAAACCAGTCGCGATGACCACACCGGGAACGCAGATAGGTTTAGCCCCCCGGGTAGTGAGGGACATGCCCAGGCAGTGCCCTGGTACTATTTTCTGGCACACTGGCAATACCAACCTGGCAATGCCAACCTGGCACTTTCCAGGTGGCAGTGTCGCAGATGGGCCTTCTGAGGAGCCCCACTGGGGGAGTTCCCCTTGTTGCAGTGGGGAGTGCACCAAAGCCTTTGTGGGGGAGTGCCCCAATGTTTTGAGGTGGGGGGGAGGAGTTCCCTGATATCTTATCAGAGGCCGTCACCAGATTAGAATGGAGGATGGCGGGGTTCATCCATCTTCAGTTTAATCATGTTGTGCCTACATACCAGTACATGGAGATCACCAATGAAAGGGTGGCTACCACCATGGATACCTTGGTCCAGCAGTTGCTGCCAAAAATGCATTTGGATCTGCACATCATTGCTTCAGCCATAAGAGCATTCCAGGTGTGGCTAGGCAAGGGGAGGACGGGGCAACTGGATCTCCTTCCAGGTGTCCCTTCTCCTCAAAGAGTCAGGGAGGGCCACTTGGGCACCCACAAGTAGGAGGAGGGACAGCCAAATACCTTTGGGCAACCCACCAATGACCCTTCTAGGTTGTCCAGCTGCTCCAAGTTCCCTCGCTCTCTGGACCCAGAAACTCACGCCAAGGAGGATACAGCAAGAGATCCAAAGCAGGCTGGCACCCTCCAGATCTCGGCCGTTCAGAGGACGCCTGCCAAGGGCATCACAGACAACAGGGTATAGCACTCAGCAGATTGCCTCCGCCTCTGTTGCAGATGATGGGGAAGCACCCAGGCACAGTGGTAGGGTAAGAAAAATTAACAAAATTTGAGAGCACAAAGATGACACAGGTGTTCACAAACTGTTTATACTTTGCACACAGAAGGCTGTAGACGCCAAATCACTGAGTGTCTTTAAGACAGCGATCGATGTGTTCTTGATTAATAAGGGGATATGGGGTTATGGGGAAAAGGCAGGAGAATGGGGATGAGAAAAATATCAGCCATGATTGAATGATGGGACAGACTTGATGGGCCGAGTGGCCTAATTCTGCACCTATGTCTTATGGTCTTATCTCCGGGCTGCCGACGAAACGGAGAATCTCAACAGCGGAGAATTCAGCCCAATGTTTCCAACTATCTACTCCACAGGGAACCCTCTTAATTCAAAAAAAAAATCCATTAGCCCAAACTTTTATGATGCTTTAATTGCACCTCTGGCTCCCAAAAAAGCCTAGCTGTCTTGAAAGCCAGGAGTTTTAAAAGCACCACTGAATCAGTCCCTAAGCACACTTGCCCAAACTTTTAACCCTGACTGCACGAAATACATATAGTACAATATATTCGGAAATTCCTACATTCATCACACATCCATGACTGAGAGTGAAATATCAGAGTCTTAAAGAAGGATCACAAGCTCAGGATTCAGTATAATGATGAGGCAGATCAGTTACTGCGAGAAAACATGATTGATGATTGTGATCCAAGCACAGTGCCATGTGTGCGTTGAGGTTTGTAGTACTGTTCCGCCCTCTTGAAGGCTGCCATAGACAGCGGAATGTTGGTGTGATGCTTGATTAAAAACTGCACCATGTCTAATTTCTTCACAGTGTGCACTGGTGGAGTTCCCATCCATAACAGAATGACCACATGCTCCAGAGGCTGCCTAGCCTTTCAAGGATGAGGCCATCATCATGCAAGATTGTAACTACTCATTCGGAGATTGATGTCCAACATTGAGACGCTGAGGATATGAAGGAAGGTGTTAATGTTGAGCGTGCACGGAGAACATAAGTGATAAAGGCTTGTACAAGCTAGTCATCATCATCATCCTGGAACCTTGTGGCTATAACGACTTTGTGGGCATGTCTGCTGCATCTGACCCATGCTATGGCCTCTTCCTCAGGAGCCTCAACTTCCTCACCCTCATCCAACTCATTCCACTTGATGTCCTCCTAATCAGAGGAGATATGCAGCTCCTCTAAATCTTCATTTGGCAACTCATTTCCCCTTTGGAGTGTCATGTTATGTAGAAGCACAATGATACAGGAAACTCTCTGGAGAGAGTACTGGAGGGCATCGCCTGACTGGTCCAGATCTCTGATACAAAACTTCAACATGTCAAAGATCTGCTCAATCAAGGAGCGTGTTGCAGAATATACTGCAGTGTTAAGAATCACAGGAAGTGTTCTCCGGGTACCTCTGCCTTCCTTTCCTAGTGCTAAACAGAAATTATTAGAGGACCCCTTCAATCAACTCAAAAGTGCAGCAGTCAACTCCTTCCGCAAGCCCCCAGGACTCTCCGCTGATAATTGTTTTCCGAGGTTATTTTTCAACTGTGCCATTGTGTCAGCTGTCAAAATAATGTTGCTCCGCTTCTACTGCGAGACCGGTTTCCAATCCCTCATATCATACTCCACGCCCCTCTTTTCCTTCTGGAAGAGCATCATGTGTAGGTTTACCTCCCTCCGACCACTCTCCTTCTTCCCCTTCTAACCTTGGATTACATGCGTTTGTTGTTGATATCCCTGTCATGCCCCTGAACCATTTTCTGTGAATGTCCCGATGCCCCATATTGACCTGACCCCTCCCTATTTTAAGGCTCAATGCACAGCTGAGCCCACCCCCATGAGACCATCAAATGCCGACCATTGTATTACCTGTTCCTCATCTACAGGCTCCAGATGACTCCCCTGATTGTGTCTGTGTCATCTGCATCCCAGTACCAAGTCACTAACCTTCAGGACCAAAGGATTTGAGGGAATGCCTATGCCCTTCACTGAATGCTGTGCATGACTGACACAGGACGGACAGCCCATTTCCCCCCCTGGACTGGGACTTGGACATGAGTGCGAAGCCTTACAAAACATGGTGCGCAGTGCACCAGGATTGTCTCTGCTTTCTGGCCGTGATTAACTGCCCCACCCCAATCATGTGTCTCTGTGCTCCCCTTCCTTAGTCACCCCTTCCCGAGTCACCCCTCCGCCTGCCTCTGTCCTCCCTTTTTCCCCGGGCTTCATTCAAGTCCCTGCCAGTCAAGCCTTTTCCTAAAACCCCTTCCCTTGCCTCTGTCCTGCCACCTCGTTCCGCCTGCCATGATGCCCACCGCAAGCAAGATCGGAAAATTCCGGCCAAATTAAAAAATTTTAAAACAAAAAATTACTTTCCCTGTGTGTCTGTTTTATCTTTATCCCTTTATCTATGTGTATTTCCTCATCATTATTGCACATTATTTACATTGTTTAAATGTAGTTTATATATATTTTGCTTTAAATTTCCTGTTTTGGACTCTGTAAGAGCAGCAATGAAAACCAGCCTGGACCTCTTAAAGGGAAGCTGTATTGTGTCAGGAACAGATTCTCCTAGTCTTGCGAGAGCTGAATCTGGCCTGAGAAAGACAGAAGACTGAATTCGCCATTTTAATGATTCACTATCAGCACACGCTAACAATAATGCATAGCATCTACAAGATGCACTACAGCAATTCGCCAGATGTTCTTCGACAGAACGTTCCAAACCTCCGATCTCTGACCCATAGGAAGTCAAGGGCTGCAGAAGCATGAGAACACCAAGTTCCCCTGCAAGTCATGCACCACCTTGACTTTCAATCCAAAGCCTTTACTGTAGCCGTATGAACATTTATGCAAGTTGCTCCTATGACCTGTATGTGTGGCATTCACTTGGGATGCCATTGGCATAATTGTGTACTCAACCTAAGCTAACCTAACCACATTACCTTCCAGTGCTTAACATCGACCACATGTTATAGTTCTCTCTTTGAAAGCCTGTTAACTAAGTTCATAAGATATGGGAGCAGCATTAGGCAATTCGGCCTATCGAGTCTGCTCCACCATTCGAGCATCGCTGATCTCATCCTGGCCTTAACTTCACCGTCTTGCCCGTTCTCCATAACCCTTCAACCCATTACCAGTTAAACTAAGGTCTGTATCTAATGCCCAGTTTAGATGGGCACCTATCACTCTGGCCTTCTGCTTTTTAACAAGTGGGTCCACATCACCCATGATCACTGCTTCTCATTGTTGCTGCTGTGGACACATTCGTGGAACATTTTGTGTGAATCATCAAGGATCAAATTAATAGCTCAGTGCTGAAGATGGTCCCAATACAGCATATAAGGCCCATACTGATATTTGCATATTCAGAGTCGTCTAAATTGAACAATTATGCCATTTCTGAATTCTGTCAGTGATTTGACATGTGACATCTGGGAGTATTGGCGACAAGTGTTTCTTCAAAATTTAACAGCACTGGTGATTGAGGGATAGTAATTTATTCCAAATGCTTTATTGCAGTATGTTCATCCATTTTGGAATGTACAATATAACTTACATAAACCTGATACTTTCCCTTTTGGCTGGATTATTTATTTGGATGTCTTATGATTTTTGTTTTTCCATCTGCCTATAAATTACGTACTTCTATTTCATAATGTTACTGTACTTCAAAAACAAAATCTGCCATGGAACTTTTGAATTCGTTTATGGGAAATATTGGGTAGACCAGCATTTACTGCTCATCCATGGCTGCCCTTGAGAGGCTGGCAGTGAGCAATCTTCTTGAACCACTGCAGTTCGAGTGATATCGGCACCGACAGTTTTGTTCGGAAGGAAGTTCCAAGATTTTGATCCAGTGACAGAGGCTTGGAGGAAACTTGCAAGCGGTGAGTTCCCACAACATCTGCTACCCTTGTCCTCCTGGTTGGTAGAGGCCACTGATTTGGAAGGTGTTGTTGAGTGAGGCTTGATGAGTTGATGCACTGCAACTTCTATACGGTACATACTGCTACCACTGTGCGTCAGTAGTGGAGGGAATGAGTGTGGCATGTGGCGCAGTGGATAGCACTGGGACTGCGGCACTGAGGACCTGGGTTTGAATCCCGGCCCTGGGTCACTGTCCGTGAGGAGTTTGCACATTCTCCCCATGTCTGCGTGGGTTTCACCCCCACAAATCTAAAATTGCCCTTAGTGTTGAGTCGGGTTACTGGGTGATGGGGATAGGGTGCTGGTGTGGGCTTGGGTAGGGTGCTCTTTCAAAGAGCCGGTGCAGACTCGATGGGCTGAATGGCCTCCTTCTGCACTGTAAATTCTATGTAATATGTGCACGTTAGGTGGATTGACCACACTAAATTGCCCCTGAATTGGAAAAATAAAATTGAGTACTCTAAATTTATATTTAAAAAAAAGTAATGGAGGGAATGAATGTCCAAACTGGTGAGTGAGGTGCCAATCAAGTGGCACTATCTTCCTGACTTTTCAAAGGTCCTTCAAATCACTTTCACTGGGTAGACTTTCCTCTGATTGATGGTCGTAATATCAGTGCAACCTGGGCGAAATCGCCTGAAACAGCACAAATGATTGAATAACTCTAAATGTGAGTTGCACCCCAGAATACTCGCATTCACCCTGCCCACAAAAGTGACCGGGTGGATGTTTCAAGTTTCCTCCATTTGCGCGGGTTAGGGAAGTCTTTTCAACTCTGCTCATTTTCTTAGGCACTTTAAAAAAGCCATTTAAAAAAAGTTTTATCATATCTAAAAATATTTAATTTACAAAAAAAAACAATGAATGTACCATTGAAAATAGTAAATGGTCCAGGATATTTCAAAAACAATTTCAGTGACTTTAAACACGGTTGCTAACAGATGAAGGACTGGAAAGTGCCTTATTAAAACAGCTGATCTTTTGTGATAAATTAATTTTCAGCTGTTTTAATAAAACTGCATCAGGTTACCCACTCCCACCTACAGCAAGGAATAGTTTTAATATGAGAGAATAAAATCTGTTATGCTAGCCAGGTACACTGGCTCGCAGAATATTTTACATTTGCGATTATGCAAATTGTTTATAGCGGGCACTTGGAAGGGACAGGCGGACAGGAGACTTTGTCCGAGTGAGACGTAGATTGAGTGAGGTGTTGGGGATTTGGTTCAGATGGGAATTCGAGGCAGAGAGGGAATGAGGTGTTCCTTTTTGTACTTCTTATCAGCCTCTATTAGTTTCTTGTCTCCAAGCAACTTCATGCCACTTCCAGTAATTTCTTGTCTCCAAGTTGAATGCAAGCTCATAGTACTTTTTCTGAGTAAATTATTCAAGTTTACTGGAAACAGCGGGGCTAGTGGTGTGCCATGACTGTAACATGTGGCAATCTGTGCAATGTCCTGCAATCCCAGAAAACCATGTCTGCAGAAAGTGTCTGCGGTTTAGGGAAATTTTGGCTGAGAGCTGGAGTCTTAGTAGTGGACATTTCAGGGCATCAGGGAGGGAGAAACTTGCCTGGACACTTTGTTCCAGGAGGAGGCACTCCCCTTAAGCTAGGCTGAACTTTCGAGTGGGTTAATAGTCAGGGACAGGAGGATCTGACTGCGAGTCAGGCGGGTGAGGAGGTATGGCATGTAGTGATGGATGAGCTTCAGGCCCTGATTTTGTGCAACAGGTGCGAGGTGCTTCCTACTTGTGTGGATGAGGAGGACTTCAAGGTAGATGAGCGAACTGACCATGGCACCATGGTGAAGGATGTCATTCAAGTGGGAAGGAGCGAGGAGGAAAGGAGGCAGCACAGTCAGGGGTATATAGGTACTGTTCTCTGCAGTTGATAGCATGAGTCCAGATTGCTGTGTTGCCTGTCCGATGCCAGGGTTTGGGATATCTGATCAGGGCTGGAGAATGTGGGGTTGAAGTTATAATCAGATCAGCCATAATCATAGTGACTGGTGGAGCATGCTCAAGGGGCCGAGTCGCCTGTTCCTACATCTAATTCATTTGTTTACCGGCTTACCAGGAGGATAGAAGTTCAGAAAGATCGACCTATTGCACGCAGGCTTACCTGCAAATGAATGTTGCAGCTGAATCTTACAATTGTCCCCCATAAAGGCCTTTTCTTATAAGACGTTACATTTTGGAATAACATCAGAACTTGCTTTATTTCAATGATCCATGGACCAGATCCTTAGTGGTTTACTGGGGTTAGAATGCTACCTTGATGATATACTAATTCCAGGCACTAATGAACGAGAAAACTTATATAACTTAAAAGCCACATTGAAATGCCTTCAGATGCATGTTCTTCATGTGAGAAAAGGTAAGTATGATTTCTTACAAACATCAGTCCAATATTTAGGCCATGTGATAGATAGTAAGGATTTACACAAGGCACCTAAGAAGATGGAAACTTTAATCCACGACCAATGAATGTTAAGATCATTCCTAGAGTTAATTAACTACTATTAGATATTCATCCTGAATCTAGTGTAAGGATCCTCCTGTTTTCCCTATGTATTCCCTTTATTTTCTTTTGTTTAGGTTTTATAATTGTTTTACCTAGACAATTAATCACATCTGTGTCTTTATGATGGACCTCCCCTTTTATTTAAAAAAATGAATCCAGCAGGATGCGCTGTTTAGTCTCACATCAGGGATGACTCAACTTGATGGACTTGGCTTTTGGCCAATGAGTTGTTTATTTTGCCGGGCTCTTAGCTGATAATCTATGCTGATTGGTGCTGACCGTTCCAGAATGTTCTGCCAAAGGCAGGGAGGCTTCATCTGGTATTTAGTTTCATTGTGAACTCAGAGCTGAAGGAGTCTCTATAAAGTTCCTCTCTCACTGAGAAGGTAAATCTCTCTCAGACACCCATGTGGAGACTCAGTTTTCTTCTCAGTGAATCTGGAGCACGTTCCAGTGAGTCTGGAAACCAAGTAAGAGTACAGTCCATTCCAAGAACTGAGTTTGAGGGGAGACAAAGACAATCTTAAGGAGATCCAGAAAAGCAGCAGCTACAGGTCGGGACAGTTGTTTAAAAGCCCCTTTTAAACTCTTGTGTGGGGAACTCTGTTCTTATCTCAGACAGGCTGTTGGTCCTTCTGGTGGAGTTGGAAAGGTATAAGGATTACACAGGCCTGAGGCTGTTCTTTTGATTGAATGCTCAGGTTAATAAAAGTTAAAGATTGCTCAGAGGAAATCTTACAGCCTGGGAGTCCTAACTGAATGCAGCCACCAGAGGATTCTCGTTAACAATCCAACTGGTGGTTTCAAATGCTCCACATTCGGGGCTACAACAACTTCAGTATTAGAAAAAAGGACACTCATCTCTTTTTTTCCATTTTAATGCCTATCATTTTACCCCTTCAACTCCCTCTAGGTGTGTCTGGCTTGTGTGTAGGTAGAGGGTGGGATGGTAAAAGGGGAGTGTAGATTAGCTGGCCATTATTCTATTATAGTCATTGCATATTTCAACATTGCTCCTGTTATTGATAAACAGTTATTGTGTTCAACTTTCAAATCTGGTGGCTATAAGTTATTGAACACTCAAAGGGCCAAAGATTCCGGACATTTTGGACAGATTATTGGTTATTTCACTTGTGTTGGGGCTCTGCGGTCTGTGGGGCTGGTATCGACTGCGCACTAGCCCAGGGTGTCATAATGCTCGCAACCCTACTCAAACCACTGTGCACGTTATTGTGCATGAAACAAGCTTGGCATTGGACACCAGAATGCAAAAAAGTGTATCAGCTCAACAACCACTAAAGAAATAAGAAGTGTTGGTACATTCAACCCAAAGTTACATCTTGCTTGTGATGCTTCGCCATATGGAGTTGAAGGGGTGGTGTCACATATACTACCTTCAGGGGGAAGAAAAACCAATAGCTTTTTCATCATGTACGTTAACAAATGCTGAATCAAACCACACTCAGTTGGAAGGAAGAAGAACTGAGTATTATTTAGTTGTGAGAAAATTTCACCAATACCTGTATGGTCATCACTTCACACTGTTGAGAGATCACAAGCCTTTAGCAGCTATTTTTAGGCCAAATAAAGGTATTCCTTCATTGGCAGCAAATAGACTCCAACAATGGTCTTTGATTCTATCCACACATTCATGCCGACAGTCAGAGAGCTATGCCAATGCTGGTGCATTGTCACAGTTGCCTTTACCTTTGCGCTGGTCAGAAAACACCCAGTAATGAAAATATCTTCCGCTGTGCGCAGATTGAACACTTTTCAGTGACTGCAGCTAAAGTCCAGCGACATACTGGAAATGATTCTGTGAAGGGGAAGGTACTGAAAATGGTGTTAAAGGGGAGGATAGCAGGAACGTATCCTGTATTAAAGTCATATATTTCCAGGCAACACGAGTTGACAGTATGAGGTGAATGCCTGTTGTGGGGGATGAGAGTAATAATTCCTCCAAAGTTGCGAAAAAGAGTATCGGAACAATTACATGAAGGACACCCAGGTATTGATCGAATGAAGGAACTTGCATGGAGGTACTTTTGGTGGCCAGGAATCCATGTCCAGATAGACGAAAAAGGACTGTGCCAATCAAGTGCATGTGTAAGGAATGCGCTGCTGTTGTCCCCATTGGAGTCATGGGAGTGGCTTAAAATGCCATGACAGCGTCTACACTGTGACTTTGTTGGTCCAGATGAGTGGCACATGTTCATGTTCATAGTCGTCGCTCATTCCAAGTGACCTGAGATGGCCCTGAACGCAGGACAAACCATTGAAAAATGTAATGAGATTGTTTGCCAGATTTGGGAAACCAAAATAAATCATGAGCGAATACAGTCCACAGTTTATGGCTCAGGTGTTTGGGGATCACTTAAACATGAGTGATATTTAACACATAAAATCAGCGCCTTACCACTCACCCACAAACGGTTGGCTGAAAGGTTTGTTCAGCATGCACTGATAGCTAAGGACTAATGTTCATTACATCGCCACTTAAAAGGTTTCTTGGCGACATATCGCAACACCGCACATGCGACGACACAGTTCCCCAGCTTTATTACCAATGAAGAGGAAGCTGAGAACTATTTTTGATTTACTCTTACTGCAGGAGTCGTCTGAGGTAATAGTTCAGGAAGAGAAGATAATTTGAGAAGACACTTGTTTAAACAAGGAGAACAAATGTCAGCACCAGCTACACCACTGGTGAGAAGTGGGTTGCTGCAACTGTATCGGCTCAAACTGGTCCAATCTCTTATCCGTACAATAATAATAATCGCTTATTGTCACAAGTAGGCTTCAATGAAGTTACTGTGAAATGCCCTTAGTCGCCACATTCCGGTGCCTGTTCGGGACCGCGTTGCTGCCTTATTCTGCATTACAAGCCAGCTGTTTAGCCCACTGTGCTAAACCAGCCCCAGAGTTAGTGCGGAGATGACGTGCAGATCAGATGCTATCTAAACGTATTGATGTGTCAGTGCCATATACATCAGAACTACCTCAAGTAGAAGCACCATCCACACAGCCAGATTAAGTGATTGTGACTTCTGGTCAATCCACTGAAGCAGTGATTGCCGAAGAGTCCCTTGCTGTTACTAGTCTTCCTTCTATAAAAGAGACTGTAACACCTTCAAGGGGAGAGACATCCACAGATGAACCTAAGAATGCATCTAAGGTCAAGAACAATCATATCCCTGAAGTGCGCAGGCAGCCATTGCAGAATGGACACCCACTGGATTGTTTTCCTGTTGACTGCATTGCCACTGTGTAATAATAAAGCGCCTACCCTTCTGTATATGTGTAAATAACACTGAGTAGTAAAGACTTGGAAGTAAAGGAGAGGGATTTTTATATATGTGGGTTGACATTTTTGTGCTGTTGCACAGTCCCTTTAAGAGCTGAATCACATGATAGCCCGTGACATCATTGGCTACTTCCCAGGCTCAGAATCAGTTTAGACCTAGCCTTTGTACAGTTAACAACCATCTAATAAACCTCTTGATTATTGCTTCAGCAATTCCTTTTTTTAATCCACAAGTACAAAACACAACAATTTTATGTAAAATTGTACATTTAACATATGACTCTTATCCATTTTGCACTTTACGATGGTCAAGTGACTCCTAAAGTGGTCCAGAACTCTGACGAGATAATGTTTGTAGCTGTGTGTGACTGATAGTTTCATGTTTCGGCTGATAAAATTACATCGCAAGCGCTCTGAATGCTAATATTTGTGGAGAAGATGTTGGCCTTGGTTTTAGTATCTGTTACATCCCAGTTTTGAAGTGCAGTTCAGATGGAACGGATAATATTTGGTGGAAATCAGGGTCCCCCAGAACCTGACCTCTCATCCTCCAAACCCCTGGCACTCCTCATCAGAACCCCTCCCTGCTTAGGCACAGTGCCCAAAATTGTCAGGTGTCATCGGCCTCTGACCCGCCAGGCGCCCAGCTCACATTATCCCCTTTGTGTTCTTATAGGAGAAGCTCGCCTACCAGCGCCGTTAGCGAGAGAAAACGGGTGATGGAATGCCCGAGCTGAGGATCCTGGCTCTGTTCGAGGAGAGAGCCATGCAGCTCACAGGAGGGGATCAGAAGCAGGCCTGCACTGAGAGTGAGGTAGACCTGGGAGAGAAAAGTGAGGAGCCACGGCACCTTCATCCAGTCTCAAGTGAGTTATGTGTATTTTTGACCAGTTCATGTATTAAAACCATGTCCCCAAACTTTGCAGGAACATCAACCAAAGGGTCTGGCTCACTGAAAACGGGGTCCAAAAATTTCCCCCTTTGTCTTGGTGGCGAGTGTCACTTGATACACTGCAACAACAAGAATGTTTGCAGATAAGTCTAACTCAAGACAAAAAATTGGCAAAGTTTTGGGATGGAGCTGCAGACAAGGAGGTTGATACAAGTTGAAGTTTTCGACCATCTCTGATGTTAGCCTTGCTATTTTCACCTCTTTCTTTCATGCTACCACAAAAGCTTTGGCAGACTTTGTGCCAGTTGTCCTTACCAGTTGTCTTTCCTGGTGCTTACCAATGGGTTGTCAATATGTTCAGCTGGAAGGTTCACAAGGGGAGTCTATGGAAAGGTGCCAGGCTGCTAGAGCAATCCTCCATGTCTAAGAGCTGGCATTCACACACATGCATTTGCAAAGTAAAGATGAAATTCCCTCATTTTAGCACAAAGGCTCCCCTTCCCAAAAGAAAAACTGCCGTTTCACTGGGGGGTGTGGATGGACGATTAACTATATTTGCACTCCATGAAATAAAACTGGCCATTGTGATCAAGATCTAACATTTGATTGGCTGCAATTGTCACAATAGCATGAATCATTATACAGGCTCTGGAATACTTACTGGCCGAGGATTGTAGGGCTCTCTCTTCTTGGGATGTGTCGACCACAGAAATTAACATTACTGTGCAATCTGATTCTGATGTACTGTTGGTGTTGGTTGGTTATGTATCCCTGCAATCCTCGAATTTGGAGTTCGTTGAGAGTTTACATGGTAATCTAGATTCTATTGATTCACATAAATGATCAGACACCATTAGAGATTACTTGCCGGAGCTCCAGACAGGAATGGGGGGAAATGTCTGAGCCTTTGCCTCGCTGGTGGCGAGGAAGTGGATCCTATTAGATTGAAGGTCAGTTGCTCCACCCTATGCCTCAATATGGCTGGGAGATTTAATGGAGTTTCTGAGCTTAGAGAAGGTTCAATTTATCTTAAGAGGGAACGAGGAGGGGTTTCACAAAAGATGGCATCCATACATATCTCACACTGAGGGATTGGATCTGTCAATAGCTTTTGAGGGGGGGGGGGGTAGTTACTTAGTTGATGTATTGTTTTCGGGTTGAGGGAGGACTTGCTAAATGTTAGTTCAATATGTGTAATGTAAACTATGTAAAAACATTTGTAAAAGCTAATAAAAATATTTATTAAAAAAAGAAATGACCACTGCAATCATATAATCTTAACAGTGCAGAAGGAGGCCATTTAATTCATGTTTGCACTGGCACACTGAAAGAGCATTCTACCTAATCTCACCCTCCTGCCTTCTCCATGTAACCTTGTAGTCATAGAATCTCTACAGTGCTGAAGGAGGCCATTCAGCCCATTGAGTCTACATTGATCCTCTGAAAGGGCACCCTACCTAGGGTCAGGCTCTCACCCTATCCCCGTAAACCCACCTAACCTTTTTGACACTAAGGGCGCAATTTAGCATGGCTATTCCACCTAACCTGCATAATCTATGGACTATGGGAAGAAACCGGAGCACCCGGAGGAAACCCACACAGACAGGGGGAAGGGGCGAGTGCAAACTCCACACAGTCACCAGAGATCGGAAGTGAACCCGGGTGTCTGACGCTGTGAAGCAGCAGTGCTAACCGCTGTGCTGTCCCACCTGCTGTACATCTTTTCTTTTTGAATACCTCGACCAAACCTACCTCCACCACCCTCTCAGGAACGTTCCAGAATGCAACCGCTCTCCGGGTGAAAAACGCCCTCACATTGCTTAAACTCCTTTTGAATCTGTTATTTTGAATCTGTACCCTCTAGTTCTTGAGAGGGAACAGTTTCTCACTACTAACCCTGTCCATACCCGTCATGACTTTCAATACCTCTACTAAGTCTCCTCTTGGCATTCTTTTCTTCAAGGAAAACAGTCCCAACATTTCCAGTCTATCCTAATAGCTACAGTTCTTTATCCCTAGAATCATTCTTGGGAATCTTCTCTGTACTCTCCAATGCCTTCACATCCTTCCTCAGGAATGGCACCCAGAATCCATGGACCTAATCCTTTACATCTGTGTTTTAGAAAGTTTTAACCTTTGTTTTGTGAAACTGTATATCCTTTAGGTGAATAAATTTGCTTGACCTCCAAATGATATAGCTTAGCTGCACACTTTAATTAAACAGTAATAATTTCACATTAATTGATGTTCTTGATATTTTACTGAGTACCACTCCAGTCTGGAGTTTTCTTTAACACATTAAAAATGGACCTCTCAATATCACGCATTTCCAGCTCATTTTTATCTGTGAAATCAGCTGACGAGTTGCTTTCATTTCTCGTCTCCATATTGATGAACTGTCTTGATCCTGGGTTGAAAGCCGCATCTATTTCCTGATTTCAAGTCCTGAAAATGCAGGTTTTATTGACAGCTAAATTAGTAACTTAACCAACTGGTTTTTTAATCTGCTGCTCATGGCAGCACAGTGGTTAGTGCTGTTGCTTTACAGTGTCAGGCTCCCAGGTTCGATTCCCGGCTTGGGTCACTGTCTGCGTGGAGTCTGCACGTTCTCCCCGTGTCTGCGTGGGTTTCTTCCGGGTGCTCCGGTTTCCTCCCACAAGTCGTGAAAGACAGGCTGTTAGGTGAATTGGACATTCTGAATTCTCCCTCCATGTACCCGAACAGGCGCCGGAGTGTGGCGATGAGGGGATTTTCACAGTAACTTCATTGCAATGTTAATATAAGCCTAGATGTGACAATAATAAAGATTATTATTATTACCTTGCAGCACAGAGGCTGGTGTGGCACTTCATTGTCTGTAAGCCCAACTGGAGCCACCATATTTTAAAAATATGGGGTAGTTTTAAGAATATGTTCAGCTTGTCTGTTCAAGTGCCTTTTTGGACAGGGACGTGGATCAGGATTTAGGTTTATCTATGATAGGTAAATGGTCACTATATATTGAAATAAAGAAATCTGCAGAGCCAAATGTTATGTTTCAATCGGCAGTAACTTCCTTGGAGTGGCAATCAGTGGTAGGTTGCAACTCCGTAGCACCTCAACTGCACATAGAATGTAAAGCACCTGTCTTAGCGACCTTCCTTACTCAGGCTGGGTGAGATTGAAGAAGTGAGGCACGTCCTTGGCTGCATCGGTGAAGTACAGAAGGAGCGGAGTGAAGGGAGACATGCACTAGCTTCCATAAAGCAGGTGAGTTTAAAGGTGCCATTGAATGGGAAAAGGCAAGTTTCTAAGGTAAGTGAATGGAATGCGGGGGCGTGGGGTGCGGGGCACCTTATGGGCACGGGCATCGATGGGCGCATCGGGACATAGTGGGATGAGATCTGGACATGTGGAATGGAACCCAGACAGAAATGATAGGATCCGGGCATGGAGGGTGGATCCGGACATGGGGATTGGCATACAGACATGCAGGAGGGGATATTTGGGCATGGGGGAATCCAGACATCTGGGGGCATTCGGACATCAGGGGGTGCATGTTCGGGTAAGGGGGGTGTGGGGTTTTGGATATTGGGGAGGTGGTGTGTTTGGACAATGAGGGGGCTAGAGGGAGTACGACATCAGGGGAGTGCCGTTGAGTGCGTGGGGTCAGGTTGAGGGGCCACGTCAGGGCGGTTGTCATTCAGGTTCGGGGGTTTGGTGGGGGGGGTGTTGGGTCTGGGGCGGTGTTATAGCCCGTAGGAATGATCCACTACCCTGTACAGCACACATAATATGAGGTCCCCTGATAAGAAGGCGGGGAACCCTTAACAATGTCCACTTGACCTTGTATAAATAGAGTCGGCCAGTAAGGCAATGACTAGAGAAGACCTAGTGGGGAACAACTGGAACTAGACATAATAGTTCAGTGTAAAATAAATACATTTTGTTTTCTCTATCAGTTCGGTGTGGACTCTTCATTGCCCCTTATAAAACTGGCGACGAGGATAAAGACTGGTTCGCTATTGATGCTGCTGAGCCACCACCCCAACTTTCTATGACATAGGTTGGAGTTTTCCTTCAATTCCGCCTCTCTTCAGATGGTTGGGCATGTTTGATGGAAGATAGGAATCTGTACGCACAAAGGATGTATTACTTTTCCCAGGCCAACAACGTAGCGGAAAACGACCGCCTGGTAGACATTTTGCTCACTGCCTGTGGCGCACATGCATTTGGAGTAATAGGAGCCATACCTACCCAATGGCCCCAGATTAGTTGTGAAATATTTTAATCTGACCCCGTTAGTAATAGTATAGCAGTAGCAAGGCCTGCAGCGTGGGTTCAATTCCTGTATTGGCTGAGGTTATTCATGAAGGCCCGCCTTCTCAACCTTACCCTTCACCTGAGGTGTGGTGATCCTCAGGTTAAATCACCACCAGTCAACTCTCCTCCTCAAAGGGGAAACTATGGTCATGTGGGACTATGGCGACTTTACCTTACCTTATCGGTTTAATACCACTGAAAGAAACCCGGGTGAGTCCATCACTGAGTTTTTATCAAGGCTGTGGAAAACGGCAGAATTCTGTGAATGTGGCACGGCCTTCTCTGCGGCACAAACAATATGGCCTCACAGGAGAAGCTGCTAGTTGAACCTTTCCTAACTATGGAATGGGCCATCCTGATTGCCCTCTCCCATGAAAGCGCAGAACGGGGAGTGCAGAAGATACAGGGAATTGAGGTGAACAACTTAGGGCTGTCTCCTCCTGTCCTAGGGCCCCTCCCCTTTCTGCCGCCTTGCCCTGGACCTATTGTCATAAAGGCTCCACCCAGTGACCGAAGAATGGACCCTCCCGGCGGGAATCTTCCCAGAGTGCGTAGAGGGGGAGCCAGGCCGTTGTGATTCCGGCACAAGTACAGGTCATGGGTGATGAGCCATCAATTGCACGAGAGACGAGTTACTATACAAAAGTTAGGCTTTAATAAGCTAGAACTTAGCCCTGCGGTCGACTACAATAAGGTGGACGACCGCCGGGCGTTCTGACTATTTATACCTCGGTATGGAGGCGTGGTTAACTCAGCCTCTCGACCAATCGGAGAGCCGTCACATGACTGGTCTCAACCAATCGGTCGAGAGGCACATGACCGACCTGGGCCAATGGTAAGCCGGTGTTCTGCACCAATGGCAGACAGCTATGCAAATCATACCACCACAATGGGTAAACCAGTAGAGACCGTCGCAGCCCAGGGCTTGCACTTTCCACTTAGATGAGTCAGGGGAGGATGCCTGCAGGCAGTTACATAGCAGCCCCCAAGCGTGACCCCCATTAAGGTCGCAGTACGAGTGAATGGGCACCTAGTCGATATGGTGTTGAACCCTTGCGCAGTCAGTCAGCGTGCATTTGACCGCATTCAGATGGGAGTTTAGACCCTGGATTTGACAAATACCTCAGCCAGGTTGACTATCTATATGGGAGAACCGTTGGATATTGCAGGTACAACTTTGACCCTGGTGATTTATGGGCGCCAGTTTGCCCGCCTCCCATTCATCTTCATAAATTGTATGGGACAAGCTTGTTGGTCCACAACTGGCTGCATCAGCTGCAGCTGGAGAGGCCGCACATTCTTCAGGCAAATTCAGATAGTTTGGCCGAGATTTTGGGAAAGACCCCAAGGTGTTCCCCGCCGATTCGGGAGGATAAAAGGGGCTGTGCCCCTCATACAGGTTGACCTGGAAGCCCTGCCACGATATTTCCGGGCATGCCTTACTCAAAAAAGGTGCAGACTGAACTTGGTCGCTTGGAATCCTTGAGGATCATTAAGCCCATCCGGTTCTCGGATTCGGCAGCACCGGTGGTACCGATCACAAAGCTGGACAAACAGGTTTGTTTATGCGGAGACTATAAATCAACGGTGAACAGGGCTTCACACTTGAACCGCTAACCCATGTGGACCTCTATGTGAAATTTGTGGGGCGGGGCATTCATTCATGAAGTTATAAAGCTCGACATGAACCATGCCCATTTGCAGCTTGAGTTGGTTCCTGCCTCTCGTCACCATTAACACACACTGGGGCCTATACGGGTATACACAACTGCCTTTCGGAGTGACCTCCGCCTGGGCTATTATACAGCACGTGATGGCGGGCATCCTGAGTGGGCTCCCATGTGTCGCTGTTTATTTACGTAATGTGCTGTTCATGGGTGCCTCTTAACAAGAGCACTTGGATAACCTGGAGGTCATGTTGAAGCAGTTTGCTGAAGCTGGTGTCCGCCTCATGAGATTCAAGTGCATGTTTAATGCGAAGGAGGTAGTCTACCACAGCTATCTGGTGGATCATGAAGATAGGGGCTGGTTTAGCTCACTGGGCTAAATCGCTGGCTTTTAAAGCAGACCAAGCAGGCAGCAGCACGGTTCGATTCCCGTACCAGCCTCGCCGGAATGTGGTGACTAGGGGCATTTCACAGTAACTTCATTGAAGCCTACTCGTGACAATAAATGATTTTCATTTTTTTTTTTCATCTCCACCCCCTCGCGGGGAAGATGCGCTCCATCCAGCCAGCACCGTCCCTGACGAATGCCTTGGAACTTCCATCTTTCCTCGGTCTCGTTAATTATTACGGGAAGATCCTTTCGAACTTGGGTACCACATTGGCTCCATTACACCTCCTTCTGAAAAGGATCACAAATGGACTTGGGGCCGACGGCAGGAAGTAGCTTTTCAGTGGGTAAAAGAGCAGTGGCCGTCTTCCGGATCCCACTAAGTCCTTGCTCATCACATGTGACTATGGTATTGGGGTTGTCCTGTCCCACGTACTGGAGGACTGAAGGGAACAGCCAATAGCTTTCGCCTCCCATATGTTGGCTGCAGCAGAAAAACGTACACGCAGATGGAGAAGGTAGGCCTGGCAGTGGTGTTCGCAATGAAACACTTTCATCAATATATCTACGGCCGCCATTTTTCTCTCATTATGGATCATAAACATTTACTCGGACTCTTGAGAGAGAATAAAATGATTCCGGCCATTGTTTCCACGCGCATCCATCGCTGAGCTCTATGACTAACGGCTTCCGAGTATTCTTTTGAGCATAGGCCAAATTGCAGTTGCAGATGCACTGCACCAATTGCCTTTATTAACTGGCCCCTTGTTGACCCCCATGGAGGTCAAGGTGGTCACGACCCTGAATTTCTCGGACTCATGCCTGTCACGGTGTCGCAGATCCGTGAATGGATCGAAACAGGCTTGATTCTTTCCAAAGTTTGGCACGTGGTCTTATATGGTAGACAGCATCAACAGCTCCCAGGCGAGTTGGAGGTATTTTCCTCCAAGCTGTCTGAGTTTTGTGTGGAGGATGGTATCCTGCTGTGGGGTATGTGCATAGTCGTCCCAGACAAGGGACAGGAACTAATCCTGAAAGACCTCCACAATGATCATCCAGGCATGTCCAAGGTGAAAATGCTGGCAAGCAGTTATGTATGGTGGCCGGGCCTCGAAGCGGACATCAAGAAGATGGCCCAGCAATGCTCTGTTTGCCAAGAGCACCAGACGTTCCTGCTAATCGCATCCCTGCATCATTGTCATTGGCCAAGCCGGTTGTGGGCGCGATTGTATGCCGACTTTGCCGGCCCATTTCAGATGTCCATGTTACTATTAGTCATTGACGGATATTCAAAGTGGCTTGAGGTACACAAGATGACTAGAACCACATCCCGGGCGACCATTGGGAGTTTATGTTTATCAGTTTGCACGCATGGCCTCCCTGAAGTGTATGTTACTGATAACAGCACTCCTTTTACAAGTGAGAAGTTCTCCAGCTTTCTGAAGGCAAATGGGGTGTGGCATATTCGTACCACCCAAATACCACCCGGCATCAAATAGTTCAGTGGAGTGAGCAGCGCAAACTTTTAACCATGAATTTAAGAAACAATCATTGGGATCAATGGACACCAGGCTGTCTCGCTTTAGCTACAGGACCACTCTGCATGCAATAACTGGGGCTGCCCCGCGGAACTGCTGATGAGCTGGAGACTTTACATCTGCCTTTGCATGATTTTTCTAGACATAGGTGCAAAAGTGCGCCACAACCAGGAGCAGCAAGGGTGTTGCCCCATTCGATGTCGACCTTCCAGGCATTTTGTACCAGGTGATTCTGTGTTTGTTTGAAACTTCGCTGATGCAGCCCAGTGAATCTCTGACGTAATCTTCCATCAAACAGGGCCAGTCTTTTACCAGGTGCAAGCCCAGGGTCGTGTTATGGGAAAGCATCTTAGGTCCTTCTTCAGAAATGCCTTCATCCTCGGAAACTTCTTCTAAAACAACATCTACTGCCTGATCATGCCACTGCAGAACCTTGTCTTCAGAAACCTCTTCAAGAACCGCGCCTGTGGGTGTTCGGGCCTCCAGGATACCCCAAGGGGGTCAAGGGCGCCAAAATGCCTGAGGTCGTTGATTCTGACTTAGAGATGGAAACACAGGCGATCTCCGACGGGGAACCCTTGGATCCACAACCTCCGGACAGCAGCTGCCATGAGGTCTCAAGATGTATGCCACCCAAAACCCAATGAAACGTCAAGGGGGTCGCGGTTTTCGGCAGATTCTTCGGACTTTGACAGGGTGAGATACCATAATCCGCATGGGTCTTGGGGTAAGAACGCTGTGGAGCTTACAGACTATGAGCCTGGCAAGTGGGTGGGGAACCGATAATAATATTCACTTGATCTTCTATAAACACTGTCGCCCAGTGAGGCACTGACTAGGGATAACCCAGTGGGGGAAGTAAGTTTTGTTTTCTCCCTCAACTTGGTGTGGACTCTTCATTGCCCCTTACAAAAGGCAGGTAAGGGAGGGTGTTATTCGGGTTGGTGGGGGTCTGGGTCGGGGGGGGTGGGGGGGGGGTGTGGTCAGGCCAAGGGAAAGGTGAGCAACCTCATGCAGGTGGGGGTGGGGGGTGGGAATTAACATGAACCCCTAGGGTGTTGTGGATGTGGGGCTAGTGCCGTGTGGGCCTCAATCTGGGTGTTTAAAATAGTTGATGTTACAATTGCTTTTTTTCTTTTAATTCTTTCAGAAGAACTATAAGTGTAAAACTGGCAGAACCTTCTGAAGTTAGTGATTTGAATATCTTTGTCGATGGTTCCCAGCCCAGAGCAATTTCCCAGAGGAAAGAAGCCCTTCTGGACAATTTCCGGATAAACCCTTACGTGGGAACCTCCGAGAGGGATTCCCCAGCACATCTTTGCGATGCACCCCCCCCCCCCCCCCCCCCCCCCCCCAAAGCTGGCAAACTAGGAAGTTTTGGCCCAATACACAAACTCACACCAGGACTGGTAAACTGAATGTAGATTTGCTTTATTTGAAGATACAGCATGGGGAAGCTCAACCACTATTACTCATACGATTTAGTAACTATTACTCATAAGGACAACACTGCTGTACTTGCTGCATGCACATGACACATTGCTCACTACTGGTCACATGCTGCTCTACATCCTAGCTGCTTGCTCATTTGCATATTCCCTGAAACTGTTATAACAACCCCACACTCATTTAACATAGATTAACATAGAACGTACAGTGCAGAAGGAGGCCATTCAGCCCATTGAGTCTGCACCAACCCACTTAAGCCCTCATTTCCACCCTATCCCCGTAACCCAATAACCCCTCCTAGCCTTTTTGGACACTAAGGGCAATTTGGCATGGCCAATCCACCTAACTTGCACGTCTTTGGACTGTGGGAGGAAACTGGTGCACCTGGAGGAAAGTCACGCAGATAGATAGATAGAGAAATACAGCACAGAACAGGCCCTTCGGCCCACGATGTTGCGCCGAACTTTTGTCCTAGGTTAATCATAGAATTTTGGACAATTTTTCATGGCCAATCCACCCAACCTGCACATCTTTGGACTGTGTGAGGAAACCGGAGTACCCGGAGGAAACCCACGCAGTCACGGGGAGGATGTGCAGACTCCACACAGACAGTGACCCAAGTCGAAATTGAACTTGGGACCCTGGAGCTGTGAAGCAATTGTGCTATCCACAATGCTACCGTGCTGCCCTTAAGAAGTTAACCTACACTCCATTATTCTACCTTAATCCATGTACCTATCCAATAGCCGCTGGAAGGTCCCTAACGTTTCCGACTCAACTACTTCCACAGGCAGTGCATTCCATGCCCCCACTACTCTCTGGGTAAAGAACCTACCTCTGACATCCCCTCTATATTTTCCACCATTTATCTTAAATTTATGTCCCCTTGTAATGGTGTGTTCCACCCGGGGGAAAAGTCTCTGACTGTCTACTCTATCTGTTCCCCTAATCATCTTATAAACCTCTATCAAGTCGCCCCTCATCCTTCTCCGTTCTAATGAGAAAAGGCCTAGCACCCTCAACCTTTCCTCGTATGACCTACTCTCCATTCCAGGCAACATCCTGGTAAATCTCTTTTGCACCTTTTCCAAAGCTTCCACAACCTTCCTAAAATGAGGCGACCAGAACTGCACACAGTACTCCAAATGTGGCCTGACCAAGGTTTTGTACAGCTGCATCATCACCTCACGGCTCTTAAATTCAATCCCTCTGCTAATGAACTCTAGCACACCATAGGCCTTCTTCACAGCTCTATCCACTTGAGTGGCAACTTTCAAACTCCTCCACATTGCCAAGAACCCTACCGTTAACCCTGTATTCCGCATTCCTATTTGTCCTTCCAAAATGGACAACCTCACACTTGTCAGGGTTAAACTTCATCTGCCACTTCTCAGCCCAGCTCTGCATTCTATCTATGTCTCTTTGAAGCCGACAACAGCCCTCCTCACTATCCACTACTCCACCAATCTTCATATCATCTGCAAATTTACTGACCCACCCTTCAACTCCCTCATCCAAGTCGTTAATGAAAATCACAAACAACAGAGGACCCAGAACTGATCCCTGCGGTACGCCACTGATAACTGGGCTCCAGGCTGAATATTTGCCATCCACTACCACTCTCTGTCTTCTATTGGTGAGCCAGTTTGTTATCCAACTGGCCAAATTTCCCACTATCCCATGTCTCCTTACTTTCTGCACAAGCCTACAATGGGGAACCTTATCAAATGCCTTACTAAAATCCATGTACACTACATCCACTGCTTTACCTTCATCCACATGCTTGGTCACCTCCTCAAAGAAGTCAATAAGACTTGTAAGGCAGACACGGGGAGAACGTGCAGGCTCTGCACAGACAGCGCCTGGGACCCTGGCGCTGTGAAGCCACAGTGCTAGCCACTTGTGCTACCATGCTGCCCACTCAACAGAACACTTTATATACTACAGACTAATATATTTAACTTAATACAAAACTACGGTAGTACATACAACTTTGATGAAATAATCAGCTATTCAGACTGGCAAAAGATGGGAAGTGGTGCTTTACACAACTGTCAGAACTAGGACCATGGAGTGTCACAATTTACATTTCTGATTTCTGAGTTAAAAATTATTAGTGCATTAGAGGGGGAGGTGGTGGTGGTTGCATCATTGCATTATTAATCTCAAGGTCCAGCTGAATGTTCTGGTGAGATGGGTTTAAACTCCACAATGGGAGCTGTTGTAATTTAAATTCAGCGAATAAAAGCTGGAATGGAGAGTTTCAATAGTGGTCACCACTATAGAATCCCTACAGTGCAGAAGGAGGCCATTTGGCCCATTGAGTCTGCACTGACTTTCCAAAAGAGCACCCTAGCGAGCCCACTCCACCCCCGCCCTCATATCCCGCCGAACCTTTGGACACTAAGTGACAAGTTAGCAAGGCTAATCAACCTAACCTTCACATTTTTGAACTGTGGGAGGAAACTGGAGCATCCGGAGGAATGTCACACCGACACGGAGAGAACGTGCAGACTCCATGCAGATGGCCACCCAAGGTCAGAATTGACTCCGGGTCCCTGGTACTGTGAAGCAGCAGTGCTAACCACTGTGCCACCATGCCGCCCCTTACATTAATGGTTGTAAAATCCTATCTGGTTCATGAATAAGGGCCAGGATTCTCCCCTACCCGGCAGGGCGGGGGGTCCCGGTGTAGCGGAGTGGCGCCAACCACTCCGGCGTCGGGCCTCCCCAAACGTGCGGAATTCTCCGCACCTTTAGGGGCTAGGCCCGCGCCGGAGTGGTTTCTGCTCTGCCGGACGGCGCCAAAACTGGCGGCAATGGCCTTTGGCGCCTGTCGCCCGGCGTCGGGGCTGGCCGAAAGGCCTTCGCCGGTCCGCTCGTGCGCCGGTGCGTCAGCAGCCGCTGACGTCACCACCGGCGCATGCGCGATAGGGGAGGTCTCTTCCGCCTCCGCCATGGTGGAGGCTGTGGCGGCAGCGGAATAAAAATAGTGCCCCACGGCACAGGCCAGCCCGCCGATCGGTGGGCCCCGATTGCGGGCCAGGCCACCGTGGGGGCACCCCCCGGGATCTGATCACCCCAGGACCCCGGGGGTCCGCTCGCGTCACCAATCCCGCCGGCACCAGAGGTGCTCCAATTCCCACTGGTGGGAGAGGCCTGTCAGCGGCGGGACTTCGGCCCATCGCGGGCCGGGGAATCGCCGCGGGGCGCATGCCGATCGGCGCGGGGGGAAAGCCGATTGGTGGGGCGTGATTCCCGCTCCCGCCGATTCCCGGGTGGCGGAGAATTCCGGCCACGGTGGGGGCGGAATTTATGCCGGCCCCAGGCGATTCCCCGACCCTGCGGGGGTCGGAGAATTCCATCCCTATCTGGTTCAGAGAAGGAGATAATTTCCAACTTTACCTGGCCTACCAGTGAATCCAGACTCAAATGCCCTCTGAAGTGGCTGAGCAACCACACTGTACAAGGGTGATTAGAGATGGCCTCCAACGCTGGCCTTGCCAGCGATCCCCATACTCCATGAAGGGATAAAGAAAAATAAAGTCATAATTCATGACTCAACATCAAATTAGGGATGCGGCAATGCAAACACTGTGGAAAACGGCATTGAAACACAAGAAGACAGTGATAAATGAGCAAAATGGATAGTAATTTGTAATCAACAGATTCAAAATCCCCAAAACACAGCTGGATTCTTGGATTAACCATGGCACAACACTAGCTGTGACAAATAACTCAGTGTATTGTAAAGTTAATTTCTATGGCCTCTACAACAAGATAACAAATACATACATCAGTATTAATTGCCTGCACAAGATCGTATTAAAATAAGATGTAAAGCCACTTTAATTGGATGACAGGCTAATTAATATAATGACACATTTCAGGCATTGCCCAGCTTCTCTGCGGAGATCATGAGCAATCTGTTGTCTGGCTTGTTGCCATCTGATGAGTGTATCTTGGGTGGTTTAAGACTTGAATGTTAAATATAAGAATACAGCACAATTTTCATTCAAACGTAACAGGTCCTCAATAAATTGACAATTTATTTCAGTTTTAATTGTTAAGCCAATTCACTTGTTCAGGAGCTGCTCATTTCAAATTTTGCTACATACCATTCCTGTGAATGGTCAAAGGAGGGAGTTTTATTTTGTCAAATTAAATACAAATTGTTGTCATTTCATTTTTACGTCCTGTTCATTCATGCTTAATTGTCATGAATGAATAAAATAACTCTCTCCGTCTTACTCCTTACTCAAAAATCTTTCTATATTTTCCATCGTTCTATTCACACTGATTGAATTCTATATCTTCCATGGAACCTCCAACTTGAAAACAAATGTTCAAATGTAAATCTTTCAAATTTCAAGCTATCTGATGAATCGTAGTCAAAACGTCTTGACATTAATTTTTAAAAATCTAATTAAAGCTACCTAATTTTTCCCAGTAATCATAACTGTCCAGTTAAATTTGACTCCATAAATTCATCACTGAGGACCTTTCCACATGTAGAACCGTAATGTTTACTTCTGCTGATAAACCTGAATCCAGTTAAATGCTTAATATTAACTGACCACCAAAAGTCATGAAAAGAAAACTCCATTTGCCTTATTTAAACTGCTTGTCCATTGCAGTCAGCTGGTGGTGTAGTGGTATTGTCACTAGACTAATGAACCAGAGACCCAGAGTAATATTCAGGGGATCCAGGTTCAAATCCCACCACTGCAGATGGTAACATTTGAATTCAATAAAAATCAGGAATTGAAAGTGTTGTAAAAACTGGTTCACTAATCTCCATTAGGAGAGGAAATTTGCTGACTTAACCTGATCTGGCCTATTAGAGATGGGCAATCAATGCATAAATCCCCCCCCCCCAGCCTAAGGTCATCTGGGATATGGTGACTTTACATTTGGGCAGTGCAGTTGCTTCACAGCGCTGGGTTTGATTCCTGGCTTGGATCACTGTTTGTGCGGAGTCTGCATGTTCTTGCTGTCTCTGCGTCTGCATGGACTTCCTTGGGGGGCTCCGGTTTCCTCCCCCAATCCCAAAAGATGGCTGTTAGTTAATTTGAACATTCTGAATTCTCCCTCCATGTACCCGAACAGGTGCCGGAGTGTGGTGACTAGGTGCTTTTCACAGTAACTTCATTGCAGTGTTAATGTAAGCCTACTTGTGACACTAATGAAAATTGCTTATTGTCACAAGTAGGCATCAAATGAAGTTACTGTGAAAAGCCTCTAATAACGATTAGTATCAGATTATTAGTGTTTTATAGCTTCAGAGTTTGCTTGCACTCCAATACCAATATTGATTGAAAGAATATGAAATTATTGATAATGATGGATAGAAAAATGGGGATGCGGGCAATGCTGCATTTATTTGGTCACCTTTTTGGCTAACCATTTCATTTGAACTTTTAACATGCTGGCGCGATCTTCCGGTCCCGCCCATGGTGCACTCCCACCGCGGGTCTCCTAGTGACGTGGGGTGGATTCAATGGGCAATCCCACTGCATGCGGCGGGGCGAGATGAATGGCGGGACCATTTCCCGTTGCTGAGAAACACGCCGCGGGTGAGGCCAGAGAATCTTGCCCTGTATCTTTTATTGTTTTGCTGCATCTGGATAAGCTTCGGTGAACCACCTTACTGAAACTAAGATCAGCTTAATGATACAACAATTTCTTCATATTAATATTACGGGCGGTATTTTCCTTTTCTTTTTCTCGTGTTGTCTTTGGCAGGAAAAGCAGTAGGTAGCCCGTTGCCTAGCTGAGTTTTCCCACCATATTTTCAAACACTTAGAATAAAATGTAAAGGAGTGGATCCCACAACATCATGCCTGCAGGGCAGGCTCTGAATGTGTCCGTCCTGGCAACAATCTCAGCTCCTGACAGACTGGGGTTGTTTTTAACGGGTTCCCAGATCAAATAAAAATGAAGAATAGAAGCCCCCCCCCCCCTCCTCCGGGCAGACACGGAACCTTGCTCTGCATGAATATGGGGCGGAATTCTCCGCACTCACGACGGGGCGGAGAATAGCGGGCGGCGTAAATTTTTACGGCCACGCTGGTCCGACGCCCTCCCGCTATTCTCCCTCCCCCCCACGCCTGCCTCCCGACACGAATCGCTGCCCGCCGTTTTTTTACGGCGAGCAGCGATTCACCCCTGGCCGATGTGCCGATTTCCAAGGCCTTTGCGACCGTTTTTATGAACGTAAATCACACCTGGTCTGACTGTTCATAAAAACGGCCGTAAAGTCCCGATCTGGGGAACCATGGCACCGATTGGCACGGCAGTACCACGGCCGTGCCAAGGGTGCCATGGGCCCGCGATCGGTGGGCACCGATCGCGGGCAGCGGGTACTTACCCCGCGCACTCTTTATCCTTCCGCCGCCCCGCTGTATCCATTCGTGGGGCGGCTGAGGGGCATACCGGTCCGCGCATGCGCGGGTTTCACGCAAATGCGTGATGACGTCATCCGCGCATACACGGGTTGGAGTCGTCCAATCCGCGCATGCGCGGCTGACGTCATCTGACGTGTCAGCCGTCGCTAACTCTGGCTAGCGGGCTTAACAAAATTCGTTAAGCCCGCGATGCCGGAGTTCACGGCCGCGCGATGCTAGCCCCGACCGGGGAGCAGAATCGGTTCCCGGTCGGGGGGGGCGGAGGCTGGCGTCAAACCCGCCCGTTTTTGACGCCAGCCTCACGATTTCTCGCGGGTGCGGAGAATCACGCTCATGATACCTGACCGGGAATGCTCCCCCACGTCCCCGCCGATCTCCCCAATGGAAGCCCCCCCCCCCCGGCAGTGACACAGCATGAACCTCTCCCCACTGGGGTCTGTATTTACCTGTGCATCCCTGGTGGGGACCATTTGTCAGGTCACCGCTTGTTATGACCTGTCGTAAACCCCGCCCGCAATCTTTCATGGTGGAAACTCCATTATGTTATTGGTAGGGGACGGGAATATCTCAACGGGAAATCCCACCAGCGTAAAACGCCACTTTGAGACTCCGCCTTTCCCACGCATCGAAAACGGAGACAGAAAGTCCCGCCTATAAATTCTGGTCAGTATCATATAAAGGCAGAATTTTATGGTCCTGTTCTGGAGGGGCAGAGCTGTTCAAACGTTAGGCATAACTAATACACATGTTCTAATGTTGTTATGTATGATCTGTATAGAATGGTATGTAATAGGTAATGTTACAAGTGTGGAATACATTTAAAAACAAAATTTGACGTATCGGTTGCAATGAAGAAATGTGGGGAGGGTATTGTTTCTTTAATTAGTAGTTAGCCTCAAAGTAACAGCATCAGAAGTTGCAGGATTGAAGTTACTGAACAGTGTCCATTGACATTGTAAACCTTTTGTTTTACATTATAACATATTTACATGCAAACTGTTATTTAATCATAGCTTGGACATAGTTTGAACTTATTAAACAAGTGCAGAATGTAGTGGGCATAAAATAAAATGCTACAAATGATCAGAATGTGAAATAGCAGAATAAGCTACATCAGCGTAGCAGTTGAGGCTAAAGAGTCTTGAACCTTTCCTCCACAAAGCCAAATTGCACTCACTGTGGACATGGAGGTGGAACTGAAAGTTTAGCAAAGTGACCACCGTGTTGTGGCTAATCCATAGCTACCATCTTGCATACCAGCATTGAGTAGTTATCCTTAGTTTCTGTTCTCACATTTTATTTTGAGAAACTAAACTGTAAAAGGCAATCAAGTTTTAAGATATAAGCAATTGTATTGTCCCTCTGCTATTCCACTAAGTTTTGTTTATATATAATTCCACGATCTTATCATCTTGGAATTTTTGGTATTTGTTTTGGCTTCCACCTTCCTAACCCTCGTTTTATGAGGGAAAATAACTTTACCAAGAGCTAATTTTAATAGGTGAAAATGCCATTAATCTATTGGATGAGAGTAATAAATGTGGTGCCTCCTGTTATATATGCTGATTGTGGCCGCAATTTAACAGGGAAAGTTCAAAGTGTCATATCGGGCGCGACTTCCCGAGTGCTTCCTGACGGCTGAGTCGGTGAGACTGCAGCCCGTATTTCATGGCACTTAGTGCTGGAAATGGTCCCCCATGAGCCTCACGGCAGAACTAGCTGTCCCGACAGCTGTTATTGGGACCCCACCCGGCAGCTCCCCACTATCAAGGGGAGACAGGTTATAAACTCTCCCTCAGAACTAAATCCCAGGCAGCACAAGACCCTTGGCACCACGTAGAACTGCTCCATGCTTTGGGGATAGCGACTTGGCCAGGTTGCTGGACGCCGGGGAGGTGACACGGGACAGCCTGTTCCCCCGAGGGAGTCAGAAGAGCAGGTAGTGGCAGCAGCCATCATTTTGGGAAGCATGACCAGGAGGACTGCCGTACAATGCTCTAAGGAGACCAACCATCCAGCCACAAGGTAAGTTAAGACCAGGCCCCTGGCATTAGTCGCACCTGCCATCCCCCTGCCCTCAGCCCGCCGTCTCCAAAAGGTCAGTGGCTGGCACCTTGCGCCTCTTCCCCAGATATCACCGTGCTGTGCCCTAGCACACCCTGGCACCCACCAGATCAATGCCTCCATGCCCAGGAGTGGCGCCCACACATGCCACCTACTATTTACCTCCTGATGCATCAGGCGTGCGGATCACAATGCCCCCACTCTGCACCCCCCCCCCTTCCCCCCCCGCAGGAGAAGATGACCCATAGGAGGCGGGAAAGAGCCCAGACAGGCAGCAAGGTTATGGACATCAGGCTCCTCCCCCCTTATGAGGAATGGTCCCCGGAGATCACAGGGTTGGCCGAGGAAAGTGTAGTCACCAACAGCGAGGTTGGCCTGCGCTCCAAAGGTGAGGATCCACTGTCCCTTCCTGTCTCAAGTGAGCATGTCAGACAAAATGATCCTTCCCACTCACTGACGACATGCCCCCCCTCTTGCAGGATCTCCACCTGGTAGGGCTGGGCCAGCCTCCATTCACGCAGAGACACACACCTCGGTGGGCGATATTAGAGGACAAGCTTCTGGGGCACAATCTGGGGAACGCCACACATTTGCTGTCGCACATCAGGTGGAGGCAGGAACATCCAAGGGAATCAGCAGTCAGAGGTCTGCTGGATCCCAGGCCTCAGCGGAGTCCCAGTCAGACGCCGAGCTTCTGGACAAGGTTATCCTGGAGCTGAAGCAGACGCAAGGCATGACCGTGATATTCAGGAGGGGATGTCAACGACACTCTGGTGATTGGAGGAGTCCCAATGTTTATCAGCGCAGAGGCCAACACTGCTAAAGTGGTGACCACAGTGGAAAGCCTGGAGCACGATGTCCTTGTCATGAGTGGTGGTGTCCAAGGCAAGGCTCAGTCTATGATGACCATGGCTGAGGGCCTCAATATCAAGTCCCAGTCACTGAGTAATGCATCTCAGATGCAGCTGAACATTACCAACGTTTTCCAGAGCATAGCCCAGCCACTGAGAAGCATTGCTAAGGGTGTCAACATGATGGTGCAGTCAAAAGGGAGCCACCAGGACTGGCAGAGCCAGATGATGCAGAGGCCTTTGGAGCTCACTCCAGCTGCCCCTCCATGCAATGTAGACCCCGAGGCCCTGTGGACATCCCTGGGAGGAGAGAGCGCTGGAAGGTAACCCGGTTCCAGCCAGCAAGAAGACGATGGTGGTCTCCAAGGGGGGTGACACCATTGGGGGCTAGGGGCAGTTGGGGTCACAATTGTACATCAATAAAACACGTTGCACCCAAGACAAATGAAGCCTCTGGCACATTATTCCGCAATGTGGGCTGACCTCCAAGCCCCTGCCCCAGCCCCCAGTCATGGTCGGCTTGGATACCCGCCCCCTTCCCCCAACACACCGCATGCAGGTGATGGGTGTGAGCACACACTCAGCAGACAGGCAAGAGTCAGACCATCATATAGATTGAGGGGCACCAGAGCTTAGCTCACAACAGGTTCCCAACACCCCACTGCCTTCGACCCACTGACAATGCCGACACTGGCCTATCACCCTGCGGTGATGTATCACAGACCTTGGGAGGATGCAGCAGGGTGGTTAGGAGAAAGGAGGGAATGAATGGCGGGTGAAATAGGTGGGGGGGGGGCGGAGTTGCGGGTCAGGTGGGGGTTGGAGGTATGGATGTGGTTGGGCGGTGGGTGGGAGGGGCGGGGGAGGAGATGAGATGATGAACAAAGCCTCGTCCTTTGTGAAGCGGGGAAGGATAAGGGCCTCCCTGGGCCTCTGGGCATGCCAGACCCTCATCGCTGCTGCCTGTCGTCCATCCTCTGACTGGTCCTGTGGGTCCTTCCAGGGTTTCTCCTCCAGCCCCACCTGGTCCGGCACCTCCTCGACCTCCTCCTCGGGGCTGACTGCGTGTTCCACCCCCCTCCACCTCCAGCACGTCGTCCCGCTGCTGTGCCAGATTATGGAAGGCACAGCAGACCACCTCAAAGTGGGCAACATTCTGACACCAGTGTGGTCGAGGCATTGGAACTGATGAGCAGTCCAATACACCGGTCAATGACAGCCCGTGAGGTCACATGGACCTCGCTATATCAGGTCTCCGTACTGATGTCTTGAGCCAGGTGCTAAGCAGGTAGCCCTTATCCCCCAAGAGACAACCTATCATTCTGGCGTGGTCCTCGAAAGGGGTTCTCCGACAGCACCAGGATGTAGCTGTGGTGCACACTCCTGGGGAAGCGCACACACACGTGCATGATCTTCATGTGTTGTTCGCACACAAGTTGGATGTTTAGCGAGTGAAATCTCTTCCTGTTGATGAAGGGCACTCTCTGAAGTCCTGTTGAGCACAAGGCGACATGTGTGCCATCTATTACCCTCTGGACCTGGGGTATCCTGCAATGTTGGAAAATCCTGCTGCCCGGACATCTTGTTGGGCTTGGTCCAGATCAAAGTTTTTATAGTTTGATACACGGGCAAAAAGGTCATCCGTGACCTCACAGATGCACTTGTAAGCTGTAGTTTGTGAGGTGCCGCACAAGTCACTGCTCGAGCCCTGGAATGATTCTGAGGCATGAAAGTTCAGGATTGTGAGCTGGTATCCTCCTCCTCTACATGGTGCCAAGTCTGCAAGGACTTGGCATGGGTGCCTCATCATCCCCTTGTTGAGGCGGAGCCTCCTGTGGCACACGCTGCCTATCATCATCTCAAAAGGTCAGTGATATCTGTACACCTTGGGCCGTCACCAGCCTCCTATCTCTGGGTCCATCCCTGGTCTGATGGGTGGCCAGCCCCTCACGGTGTGGGGCGGAGCCCTGCACAAGGGCTGCCGCCTCAAGCCTCTGTCGCCACTGCCTTCTCTGGCGTGTGACCGCCTGGCCTGCCAGCAGTACCATGAGGGCAGGTTCCAAGATATAATCTATCTCGCGTAATATCTGTAAGGAATTGGAGAGGTTGAATGTCTGACAATCAGCAACAGCTGTCCCCTCCAACCCCAGGGTGACATCCAAATCGCTCTGCCATGCACTCCAGACCCCTGGGCATTGGTCCCCAGACCGTGTAGTCCCCAGACCCGCTGGTAATGTTACCTTGTCCGGGCGCTGGTTCATTCCCTGATGCAAACATCCACCCTCCGGTCCCGGGAATGTCACCAGTGCTGAGGCCCAGCCCCTGGGTGTTTGGATATTGGCTGCTGCACCTGTGGTGTTGAAGCCTCCAGTGTTCAGGCCTCCCGGTCTGATTGGGATGCTAAGCAACAACTCCCACCTGCGGCATGGCACGCCTACCCACGGGAATCCACTTGGGAGCTCTGAACGGCTCACTTTACTACAATTGCAAATTCCCTATTAGCAATTGCATTCAACCATCCGGCCAGAGGCTGCCACAGCCAGTGGGAGTGATGGCTGGTCAGTGGGACAGACAGGCAGGAGCTGGAGTTGCCCCCGTCAGGGGTACACATGATCCAGGGGGGTGGGTGGTATGGCAGACAGGTGGGCTCTGAGACATCCACAAACACGCCCACAACAAAGGGGCGACCTTCCCAACCGAGCACTGGGCGGCAACTCTAATGCCCCCAAGCTCACTGCCCAGGATCGAAGATGGCTACTCACCTCCCCAGGACCCATACAGCTTCAGATTTTTAAAAAGAAGTACTAATCGGTGCGCAGGTGGCCATTTGCTAGGGAGGCAGTTAAATCACGGGAGGCCGTTAGATAGGGTGCCGCACCGTTACTGCTATGGAGATTGCTGATTATTGGTTTCTCGCCAAGACACGGTGGGATTTGGTTCTTGGCTACGGGGAAGGGCTGGTTAGATCACAAACAGATCGGCGTCTGCCGGGTTTCCTGATTTTGGTCTCTCCTGCGGTCTAACGGCTGTGTTGTGCTCTCGCTCAAGCACAAAACGGCTGATAAATTGCGCCGTTAGAAATGTTATCAGCAATGGGGAGTTGAACTCGCTGGCGCGACCAACTCCTCAGAGATCAGGCCGCCATTTTGAAAGGGTGCCATGATCTCTAAGTGAGCTTGAGGGTCCCCCGCATCCACCCACCCATGGGCAATGTCTCCCCCACACATGGGCATTTCCCCACTCCCTCCAAATGAGGACACCCCGCTATGGGGTTGCTGAGGGCCGCTCCATTTTCATGCCTGCCCAACCCACCCACATTCATGGTCCTCAATGGCCTGGGAACCTCCCCGCAGGTGCTGTTACACCAGGTCCATGTTTGTGTGGACCAGTACTAAATGGTGCCATGCCATGGCAAGGACACCCAGGTGTGGGCTTTTGTTCTTGGATCTCAGGAGAATCAGACGCCAATATATTTAAATGAGTCTAATGGCTCATTCAAATATATATGCCTGCACCTCGCCCAGTAAGGGTGAGATCCAGATCATGACATCTCATGAGGTCCCGCTAGATCTCACGAGGCGTTCAGCACATTGCAAATCTCATGAGAGGCCTCTCGCAAGATTGAACAACCTTGTCACTGTGGTAGTATGACTAGGGGTATTACAGTACCTGGAAGTGAGCTGCTATTGGTGCAGAGTTCCAGAGTGGTCCGGGTAAGTCATGTGCCTCTCAGCTGATTGGCTGAGAGGTAGGTAGCTCCGCCTACGAGGCGGGATATAAGAACCCGTGCTTCCCGGCAGTCGGCCTTTCTTATGTACGTCTGCTGCCGGGCACACGTCTTGTGCATTAAAGCCTATCGTTCGGATCTCATCTACGTTTCGTGTCCATTGATTGTGCATCAATTTAATGCACAAGATTTTAAAGGATGGAGCTTTGTATCAAGCCGGAGTGTCTTCAATTCAGCCCTCACGCAGCAAATGCAACAGCAGCATTTAAACACTGGCTGGCTTGCTTCAATAGCTACTTGAGCACAGCCGAGAACGTCCCAACGAGGGAACAGAAATTGCACATCCTCCACGCGTGCGTCGGCACCGCCATGTACACGCTCATAGAGGGCACGACAGACTACAACGCGGACATGGACTTGCTTAAAGGACATTTCATCCGGCCGGTGAACCAGGTCTACGCTCGGCACTTACTGGCCACGAGGCAGCAATTCCCTGGTGAGTCTTTAGATGAATTTTACCAGGCCCTCCTCGTTCTGGGGAGGAACTGCGGCTGCCCACAAGTTTCTGCAGCCGAACACACCGAACTTTTAATCAGAGACGCTTTCGTTGCGGGTATGCAATCTTCGCAGATCGGCCAGATACTTTTAGAGAAAGAAACTTTAAGTCTCACCGAGGCACGGGCCCTCGCCTCCTCCCTAGATGTCGCCAATCGTAACGCCTGCACGGACGCTCCTGACCGCACGGCGGCCCCCTGGGCAGCATGGAATGCGACCCCCTTCACCCACAGACTCGGACCCCCCCCCCAGGCCTGCACCACAGGTCGCCCCTATAAACCCACGGGGCCCCGCTGCTACTTTTGCGGCCAGGCAAAGCACCCCCGCCAGCGCTGCCCGGCCCGCACTGCAACCTGTAAAAGCTGCGGCAAGAAGGGCCACTTTGCGGCCGTCTGTCATTCCAAAGCGGTCGCTGCGGTCCCGAGCGGTCCTCCCCCCGCTCTCCTCAAGGGCCCCGTGCAGCCCGCGGACCTCACTGCCCCCACCCCCCATCGCCATGAGTGATCCCCGGGCGCCACCGCTTTGGGCCCCCGACGCCATGTGCGACCCCCGGGCACTGCTGTTTTGGGCCCCCGACTCCACGTGCGACCCCTGGGCACCGCCAGTTTGTTCACCCCCCACCACATGCGGCCGAGGGCGCTGCCATCTTGGATCGGCACCGAGGACCCCGCAGGCGACTGCTCTCTGCCAGATGACGACTCGGAGTTCCTGCCACGACTCGCCTCAATAACATTGGACCAGCCGCGGCCCCGCACGCTGTCCATGGCAACCACGAAGATCCTTCTCAACGGCCACGAGACAAGCTGCCTGCTGCACTCCAGGAGCACAGAGAGTTTCGTCCATCCCGCCACGGAAGTCTTCCTCAGGGACCCCGCTCCCGACCTGGCTGTCTACCCCCGGGCCCATCCTGCTCCAGAAGCACGTGCGGGTGCACAAGTCGGACCCGTTGGTGAAGGAGTCTAGCTGCTCCACTCAAATCCGCAATATGCGTATGTGGAGTATCCTGACGGCCGACAGGACACGGTCTCCCTTCGGGACCTGGCACCCGCCGCATCCCGGCCACACCCCCCAGCACCAGCACCCCCCCCCCAACACCAACTGCCCCCAGCAACACCCCCCCCCCCCCCGGCCCCACCGACACCCCCACGGCCCAGAGGACAGGACACCCCTCCCCCGGCCTGGCACCCGCTAGCTCCGACCAGGGGTATGGACACAGGAACAGGATCATCGCTCCCGGAGTCACGGACGACCACCGCTCCGACATCGCCGGCACAGCTACGCAGGTGAAGGCGCCCAATCGGCTGATTGAATCGATGTGACCTACTGGTCGACTCTTGCCTGCGGATGGACTCTTGTTTTCCTTTCCTGTTCTCCATTCCACCCCCCCCCCCCCCCCAATTTTATACACTGTACATAGTTGTTGTATTTTGCACATAATTGCGGGCCAGTGGGCAGCCATCAATGCAATGGTACGACTTAACATCTCTAGTCATACTACAAGTCTCTCACGTACTCACGGGACACCCCCCCCCCCCATGCCTGCGTTTCCCATACCATCCCCCCCCAGGTCTTTTTCAACAAGGGGTGAACTAGGGGTATTACGGTACCTGGAAGTGAGCTGCTATTGGTGCAGAGTTCTCGCTGCCCATTGGCCCGGGTCAGTCATGTGCCTCTCAGCCGATTGGCTGAGAGGTAGGTAGCTTCGCCTACGAGGCGGGATATAAGAACCCGTGCTTCCCGGCAGTCGGCCTTTCTTCTGTACGTCTGCTGCCGGGTACACTTCTTGTGCATTAAAGCCTATCGTTCGGATCTCATCTACGCTTCATGTTCATTGATTGTGCGTCAGTCACGTCACCAAATCGGACGCAACATGGCCATTCGATTGCGCCCATAATCTTTGTTTTTGTATCTTTGTATTTTATTGTCACCGGCGTTTTGCTCTTCTAACCCTTTACTTTATTATAACTGGCAAAAAGTCTGCTTTGGGGCTAAAGAAAGGCAGATGGTCATCAATTTTGGAATATTCATGGCACTCCTTATATTATCCTAGAATCTTCCCTTCCTTCTCTGACAATCACGCAGTCCGATACAAGTGCTAAATGAGAATGGCATCTTTCAAACATTGCATGAGAACAATTATTTATTTCATTTTCCTATTCCAGATGTTAAATTGATCATGGAAAATAAAACTGAAAAGAAGTGCCACAGATTGAGGATTATTCCTTCCAAAATAGGTCAGCTTACATTTTCCAAACTTAACACAAATTAAATATAGCCGTAATTGTTTATTTTTTGTAATCTTTCTTTCATTTTGAATGACTTCCTTGCCATCCCACTTTGCTTCTTTTATTAAATGCATTTCTCTTCTTTTAAATGACTATTCTTTCTTTCATTCATCTCATTTAATGTTTGCACCAGTCAAAAAAAAAAGTGCTGGGAAACCCAGAAGGATACTAAATGCCATTATCTTTTTGCAGAACGTTATTTGACTGTTGCTGCTGGGTCATGATGCATTAAATATTGACACTGAAACGTACTGAATCCTATTTTGTGTGCAATTGCATACAGTTAGTGTTCAGAACACCGACAGGCTGTGCTGTCTGTTGTAATTCAGCTTCTGACAGTGCCACCTAGTCGCTCGTCTTGGTACGACATTCTTCAGCACAGAAGGTCACTACAGCACCATCCAGTGATAAGAATTAAGATATGTCGCATGGGGAAACTGATTCCTTGAGGGTTTCAACAGAGCTTCTGCTGACAAGAACAAAAATTACAAGGTCGCATGTAGAAAAAGTAGTGGATATAATTTTCTTCCACGAAATGCAATTAGACTTTGAGGCCTGCCGTGTTCATAAGATAATAATCTTTTATTGTCACAAGTATGAAGTTACTGTGAAAAAGCCCCCCGTCACCATATTCCAGCGCCTGTTCGGGTAAGCTGGTACGGGAATTGAACCCGCGCTGCTGGCCTTGTTCTGCCAGCAGTCCAGCTGACTGAGCTAAACCAGCCCTTAAGATCATAAAGTCACAAGCTATAGGAGCCAAAGAGAGCCATTCAGTCCATCAAGCCTGCTGTCATTCAATGAAATGATGGCTGATCTGATTGTGGCATAGCTACACTTTCCTTTCTGTCCCGCATAACCCTTGTCACTCAAAAACCTCTCTCACTCAGCCTTGAATATATTCAATGACTATTGCTCTCTGTGAGGGCGAATTCCAAAGACTAATGACCTATTTGAGAGAAGAAATTCTCCTTGTCTCTGTCTTAAATGGGACACCTCTTATTTTGAAACTGTAGCTGCTAAATCTAGACACCCCCCCCCCCCCCCCCACCACAAGGCAAAACATCCTCTCAGCATCCAGCCCGTCAAGCTCCCTCAGGGTCACTGCTCATTCTTCTAAACTCCAATGAATATAGGTCCAACATTTCCTCATAAGACAGCACCTTCATCCCAGGAATCAGCCGAGTGATCCTTCTCTGCATTCTGGAGATATAGACAAAAATGGCAAGTGCAGAATTTTATATATATAGCCTTTTGTATGTCTCGAAATTCTGCAGCTTAAAGACCGAAACAAAAATACACCTTGGAATTTGCATTGTGAAAAGCCAGCTCACTTAAAATTTCTGGAATTAGCTGTTGGATTTTCTATTGACAGCATAAATCACTGCAAATTTCAGGTAGTTCTAATGAAACATATTACAAATCTAGCATTCAACAAGATAATCTGTCAGTTTTAAACACTTGATCTTCTCTGCAATTGCAACTGTTTGCACATCAAATCCTGCAAATGTATATTTGCCACATAAACATCAATCGCAGAACTGTGAAGCAGTAGATTAGTCTGCAATTTAAATCTTTTTTTGTCCTCTTTCCTTCCCCGCTTTGCCCCTGAAGCATTAAGTGCTTCCTGTTGAACATTCCATGGATGACAGTCTCTTAACTTACGAGTCTATATTGTGAGTGTTGGCGCACTGTTGATCCACAAGAGCTAGTGCAGCCATCCCTGATTCTCTTCACATATGTTCACTTCCAGCAGAGGTCACTGCATCATCTCTCCTCATTCTAATCATACATTCACCTGTTGCTACTGCCCTCACAAGTGCAAACAACATTTTGTTTTTACCTAGTAGCAACTGGAAAGCATTTTGCTTCTCCTGCTAACAACTTTCACCTTTCACACAGGGACATGATACCCTGTTGGCAACTTTGCTGCACCTCCCTCTCAGCACGACACAAGGACCACACACTAATTTTCCTTCTGCCCCCCTCTACACCCCCCATTATGCACCGACAGGCAATGTAGGATACAATAGACTTAGAAAATATTGCCATGAAGTTATAGCTGAGACTTGTTGTCCATTCCTGTCATCCCAGGATCTTCAATGCTCCATTCCCATGATTGGGGTGGATAGTTCTGCACTTGCCATTTTTGTCTATATCTCCAGAATGGAGTGGATATTCTTGAGTTTCGCAGTTCAGTCTCTGCCCCCAATCTCTCCTAGCTGCAACAGCCTGTCCACTCCTTAACATAGTATGTGCTAGGGCAGCACGGTGGCACAGTGAGTAGCACTGCTGCCTCACGGCGCCGAGGTCCCAGGTTCGATATCGGCTCTGGGTCACTGTCCGTGTAGAGTTTGCACATTCTCCCCGTCTTTGCGTGAGTTTCGTCCCCACAACCCAAAGATGTGCAGGCTAGGTGGATTGACCATGCTAAATTGCCCCTTAATTGGACAAATGAATTGGCTAATCTAAATTTATAAAAAACAAAACAAAATATAGTATGTGCTTATTTCTGTTACCTTGCCATGCAGACAACCCAAGGACCCGGAGTGGAAGTCCTGCCCATCAGCCAGAGTTCGGCAGCCGTACTGAAAGGCAACAACACCAGGGAGACATACTGCAGTGTTGGTATGAAACCTGCCTGAGGCCTAGTATCTTGATCCTGTTGTGAAGTTGTTTTATCAGTGCCTCACTAAAAGGTCTGGTGGCTCGCGTGGTTGAACATTAAGGGCAAATTTTTCAGCCCTTTCAGCAAGGCTATAAAACGGTGTTAGCCTTTCAAACGTTCATTGACTGGCAGATCGTAAAATCCCCCCACTGTAAAATTCCGCCCACAGTGTTTATTGGTAACACAACTTTATACACCTCCAAGATACTGCCCTTTCTAGGTTCTGTCCTCATGTTGGCTTCTGTTGGACTCTTACTGTACTCAGATCACTATCATGTACCTGTACCAGCCTCCCCGAACAGGCGGCAGAATATGGCGACTAGGGGCTTTTCACAGTAACTTCATTTGTAGCCTACTTGTGAAAATAAGCGATTTTCATTCATTTTTCATTCATGTGACACTCTAAATCATTACTGTTTGCCAGTCCTACATTAATCCTTATACTATACCTCTCCAAGTCTTTACCCAAATATCTTTACAATACAATCTTTATTTCTATGCTACCTCTCCTCCCTCCTGCCCCCTCATCAAGTCTCTGACTTTACAAATTCAGATGGTCTGGGGTCTTTAGAATTCTTCCAGATCGTGTTCCTGCAATGTTCAGAGGAGTTCTAGACTTAGCTGCTTTGGGCAGATTTTGTTGGTTCGGAGTATTCGGTGTCCCTTTCTGAATTGCTTTTGGTGCTTAGACTTGTGTTTCTCTTTATCGATAACCCATCTGCTTTCCTAGAATCATAGAATCCCTACAGTGCAGAATGAGACCATTCGACCCATCAAGTCTGCACCAACCCTCTGAAAGAACACACCATCCAAGCCTACTTCCCCACCCTATCCCAATAACCCCTTAATCTAATTTACACATCTTTGGATACTCTGGGGCAATTTTGAATGGCACATCCACCTAACGTGCACATCTTTGGACTGTGGGAGGAAAGCGGGGCATCCGGAGGAAACCCACACAGACATGGGGAGAACGTGTAAACTTCAAAGAGTTGCCCAAAGTCGGAATTAAACCCAGGTTCCTGGCAAAGTGAGGCAGCAATGCTAACCACAGCAATGTTCAGTTACATTGTTTGTCCTATTTCTTCCAAAGGGAATGCTTTCTCTGTTCATTTATAGAGTGGACTTGGGATTTCTTTTTCCATGGGATCCACCATGATCTTCCCCAATGTAGATGTTTCCAAAATGGAGCCTCCATTTCCACAAGTTTCACAATTTTAGCCAAATATTTCAGTACTCTCTTGTTTTCCAATTCTTTTTCAAGCCTATTGACCTTTTCATTCAGCAAAGTTATTGCTCTGATTGACATCAGATAGCTTTCACAACCAACTGCTTACCCCGAACTGCCACCTGCTGATATAGTTAGGATACCGTGTCAACATTTTCAAAAAGCACCATTTTAGTCTCTTGCCTTCTTCTCAGCCTCTTTTTTTCCTCTGCACTAAATTATTTTTGGCTGTGCACTTCATTGCGCTGACATTCTGCCACTGTTGTTTGGTTTGCATGGGTATTGTTTCCCTTGCCCTGGGGTCGCTTTGCCCTTTTGGTGCTTTATTGGGATTGTTCTATACCATTATTTAAGGTCTGGACTCTCTACAACCCAGAGTTTAAAATACTGGTTAAAGACTTTGAATACCTCACCAAATGTGGTTGAAGATTCATCTATACCTTGCCTTATGATTACATTGTTGGCCATTTCATCAAATAAGTACAAGAATATATTAACTTGTACTTCCTTTGATTTCCTACTTAATCCTGGTGTACCCCTGTGATCTAAAAACTTTCTTCTCCATGATCTCTAATGTTGCATCTGGTCTGGCCCTTGCATGATCTGGTGGTTCTAATTTATGATCCAGGACTGTTTTACATAACAGGAGAGTGCAGCTTTAAAGATGGCACAGCAGCAGCCGTTTTATTTCTTCGTTGCACACTTGTTGGGTCCTGATGGGATCCCGCTGCAATTGGGGTCCTGAACTCGTTGGGATTTATTTTCTGTAGTAATATATTAAATCAATGATTTGGGGCCTTTGCATGATATCGTAGGATATTCTGAACCTGAGCAGGATGCAATGGGTCTGCAAATGGGCTGCTCTGATTTTTTAAAACACCAAAGATCTTTAAAACGAGTGCTGGCTTCAAACTGAATTCTTTGACTCTGCAAAAGATTGGTACTCACAATGAACCTCCACGAGATCCTTAGCTGCACAGTGGAGCTTTTTTCTTCTCCCTTCAGATTCCTCTCTCCTTTTTGGCTTTTTGTGATCTGGCTGGGTCCATTGGACCTGCGTTTGATCAGGTCTGACTTTTCACCTGCACAGTGGATTCTTCCTCTGCCCTTCTTCCTTTATTCCCTTTCGGAATTTTGCTCAGCCTTTTGTGATCTGGCTAGGTCCTCTGCTTCTGCGTTTGATCAGACCTGATCATGGAGGTTTTTAAGACAATTGCTGCCCATGTCTGTGATTCAGGTGCTCTTCTCACAGGTCAGACTGCAGTTTCTTTCATTTCTCATTCGCTGAGCTCCTTCTCCAGCTTCACTGAGGTTATGGGTTTGTTCATTGGCTGTCACCATGTTGTAAGGTTGTTTTTTTGATGTCTCACCAAAGGGTCTGCACGTTTGTGTTGCTAAACATTATGTGTCCTTGGTAAGGAATAACTTTGTACATCTCCAAGGTACCTCCCTTGCTAGTTTCTGCTGGATTACATCTGTGCTCAGTCCACTCTCATGTAACTCTCTACGTCATAATGCGGATGTTACTATTTGACCAGTCACACGTTAACCCTTACGTTATAACTTGCATGAGACCTATGGGATTGGAGCAATCAGTTTCCCCGTGAGTCTCACCGAATAAGAGCTCCCTCGCTAAGGAGTCGGGGAGCCTGAGGACATACATCATTGGGATCAGCACAAAGTCGGGCTGGTATGGAACCGACAGAGCAGACCTGGCTGGGATCTGATCTGATGTATATTGTAAAAGTTTTCTTTTGACCAAATTGTTTTGGACTCGTTTGTGGCCTTACTAACCTAAACACCCTCAATACTACAGGTCCCAGGTCACAGGTGAGTGAGGCTGTGTGGGGGCTTGCTCATGGGATGTAGGCTCCAGGGTACTTGAGTTGGCAGCAGGTGGCTCCCAGTGGGCCCTTTTTGCATTGTTGGGTCTCTTGATCAGGAACTGAGTGTCTTTGGGAGCCCATAAGCATCTTGGGGTTGCTTCATCTGCATTCTGCTTGGTATGCACCCCCGCCCCCTTCTGCTACTGCTGGGTTAATACCAGTGGTGGCAAGATGAAGCCCTTAAGCTGCCATTAATTGCCCACTTAAGGGCAGCAAGGCAGATAGGCCGTCTGTGGTCCTTCTCACCATGAAATTAACCAGGGTGAAGGTGGAAAGACAGTGGAGTCCCCATCTGCCAACCTGCCATCTGATTAAATACCTTTCACAAGATCAAAGCACATTAAATTCCATCCTAGGTGTCTGAATGCAGCCCATATTTGGGGGTGGGGGGTGCAGTGGGTGAAGGCAGCAGCTAGGATTAGAAAGGCGTAAGCACCATCAATTTGATTCTATTTCAGTCTTTTATTGGGACAATTATATACAAAGTTGAATGGTGGATACTCTTATTGAAAGCTGGGCTCTAATGCTTCACCCTGTCACTTTCTGGGAATCGATTGAAAACAAAATCACATTGTGTAAAAGTGTCTGAGATGTTCAATGCTATGCATTCTTCGGAGCTGTGATTGATGTATTTTATGTTGACTGCTCTGGTAATGTCATTAAATCTTTCCCAGCACTAATGTTCCACTGCAAAGGGTGACATTCCTGCTCACACTCTTCAGGCTGCTGCTGTTTTACCTGGGGATGGAACATGGGGATCACGCTGATCCAAGCAGTGCCTCCTTACTCTGCCTCATTCCACGCACAAGCACGTTTACTGCTTCATTCATGAATGTCTGGGGTATCCGCAGACTTCACAAATCTCACGGATATTCTTTGAGAATAAAAGTTTTAACTTTGACAATTAGAAATACAGAGGCTGTGAGGTTCTCAGATCTCCTGTAAAGCTTTCAATTCCTCAGCAACACACTAATTCCTGTGTTCCAAAAAAAACAAACTTCCAGCTGAAGACTTTCACCACACGAGGAGCTCAACCTCAATATCGAAATTAGGCCAATCTCAAAACTCTATTAAACTCAGTTTTCCAATGAACAACACAAAATGTGCTGCACCATACCAGCTAGCGATTTTACCTGAGTGGAAAACCCAATTATTTATAACTGTGATCTCAAAGGTGGGCTTTATTGTGCGTACTCACCTACTTTTATGCCCAAAATATCTTGCCCTCATTAATCCATAAATTTTAAGATTTGCTATTTCTCAGTCCTCATCACCTGTCAATAAGATCAACATTCTCATGTGACATTAAACGGTAGCACAGTTGTTAGCACTGTTGCTTCACAGCGCCTGGATCCCAGACTCGATTCCCGGTTTGGTTCACTGTCAGTGCCGAGTCTGCACATTCTTCCTATGTCTGCGTCGGTTTCCTCCGGGTGCTCTGGTTTCCTCCCACAAGTCCCGAAAGACGTGCTTTTAGGTAATTTGGACATTCTGAATTCTCCCTCCGTGAACCCGAAGAGGGGCCGTAATGTGGCGACTCGGGGCTTTTGACAGTAACTTCATTGCAGTGTAAATGTAAGCCTACTTCTGACAATAAAGATTATTATTAAAATTATTACTAAAGATCTTCCATCTTATTTTCCAGTAAATGTGATATGTTCTTGTTATAGAATGAAGAGGTTAACTTTGCCAAGCTCCCCTAATGGTGTTGAGCCTTGCTAAGCATAAACACACATCAAGACTTTCACGTTGCAGCCCTATATCCCTGACTCACACTCTGGCCCAACAAGATTGTGTCGACAGAAAAGACCGTGTGGAATTGCCCCAGTTATCTTTCTGGAATGGCCAGTCACGTTGTGTTCCTTTTGAATCTTTCAAATTCTCTCATGACCACATCACACTATAATTACATTTATTACTAAGTGATTTAATCCATGTCGAAACATCAATGTCTCTTTTTATCCTTTTATCAGATATCAATTCATTGATGTGAAGCTGACAATTGGCTAAATTTAACGACCAAACCAAAATCAATTTACTCAGAAATTAAACATTAGATAAAGGCAGACGACGCCAACTTCCTGGGATTTTTCTTTAGAAAACAGAGACTCTGTCTGAAATGCTAATTTGTAAAGATAGCTTCAAACACAATGAATGCCAAACTGTAATTGTTGACTGAGAATTGATTGTCGGCTTGTCTAGCGGTTTATTCTGAAGCAAGTCCATCAAAATTATTCAATTGGGTAAAAATCATTCACGAGAAAGAGTTAGTAACTTTGAGAAACTTGGTAAAAGTATAAGTAACTTAAAAATTTTGATTGTGGTTCAAAACTTTCCACTGTTGTATTCCACTGGCATGTCACATGACCAGATGCATTTTAACCTTGACACACATCAGCGTGAGCATAATCACTTGGAAAAATATCCACCTTGTCAGCGCTCTGCTCATTGAGTGTCATGTTCATTTTTCCTGTCTGGTTTAATATTGAAGCAGGAAGCATTCAACAGTTTGTTGGCAGTAATATAAAATGAATACAGGATTTTGTAATAGTGCTAGGGGTATACAGGGTAGGGAATCACCTGTACTAAGGACATAAGAGTGTCTTATTGTACAAAAGAAAGTCAATGTTAGCTTCCCTTTCAGCAACTATTTGAAATGTGAAATTGGATAGGTATTTTCTTAGCAAACAATAGATGACATGGGAACTCTTGGCACTCTTTTATTGTCGTTAGTTAAAAAATCTGGAAGTCCCTATTTTTGTGGGAACACAATGCCAAGAAAGATTCTGCTGGTTTAAGATGAAAGCTCAACACCATCTTTTAGGAATGGCTACCTGACCATTGAAAGAAAAAGTACAGATCCTGGATGCGATCGTTATGCCTCAGAGATTGTTGAACTTGAGCTATCACCTTCTTTTCGCAATCATGTCGTGCGTTTAAGACCTTTAAGAGATTTTCATTTGTAAAATGCAATGTCAAAGGCAACAACAACTAAGTTGAATAGGAGAATAAATGCATCATCAGAGAACTCTCCGGCAAAACTAACTAATGAATAGGACATAATGCAGGAAAAAAGTAGCAAGGAACAGCAAAACCTTAAAAAAAAACTATATTTTTCCTTGAAGAAGAAAGCCACTTTGGCAGCTAAGTTTTCAGGATTCTACACTGAGCCCAGCTGGAGCCTTAACTATAGACATAACACAGACTTTAATGTTTAAATGAAGCTCCATATGCTGCTCACTCAGCTTTGTTATTTGCACCCGTATGAGCAGTTGGCAAACTTCAGTACCTATTTAATGTTTAAAATCCTTTGAGCAACCTCGAGAATTTGATAAGCAATGAAGACATGTAGGTACTCCCTATGCCACTGGATGACTGCTCTCTTAAGGACAAAAAGTTAATTATTGCCTCGATTGAATATTGCTTTTATGTACAATTTAACATGTTGAGAGATGTGTTGATTTTTATTTATCTGTGTGTGTCATTAACAGGGATTTATAGATTTTATTTGCACTTGGCTCCAGATTACTGATTTAGTTTATGCCTGAGGATATACTCTTTATTCAGAATTGAAAATTTTAATGTTGTTCATGGACCCGAAACATTAGCCACAGTAGAATAGTGATTATGTTACAGGATTAGCAACTCAGAAGTTTGGATTAATAGTCCAGAGATGGCAAATTCAAAAGCCTTCCATGGCAAATATGACAATGGAAGAAAAAGGTGACCAAAAGGCTGGAATCAGTAAAGGTAATCATGAAGTTGTCTGATTGTTATGAAAAATACAACTGGTTCATTAATCCAGTGTTTTTCAAATCTTTCTTCCCGGGACCCACTTTGGCCGACATGATAACCTTCTGGGCCCACGCTGGCCGACCTTCGCAACCCACGCCAGCCGATTTTCACGACACACTCCACGTTCGCTTACCTTTAATGCAAAAGGGGAGCTTGCTTGGTCCTCATGATCTCACTCCAATCAGGTTCACAGGAGGAGAAGACAATGCGCATACCAGGATCAGATTACAGCCAGTTCCTTTGTGCCATCTTCATCTTTGTCAGAATGGAAAGTCCAACCTCGCACATGTGGGTCATCTTGAAGTGCATTAGCAACAACATTCTTGTTTTACTCAGCACTAGATATTCCTGGGAGATGCTACTCCAGAATCCCAACAGCCTTATGGACTTTTTGTGTGTTTTTAATATGCTATCACAGGTCATGTACAGCAGCATAATCTTTTCATTTGGAGACAGCTGCAAGTCTGGGGTCTTAACCTCAAAAGGAATTTTTCATCCATCACTTCTCTTTCAAAATCTGAAACTTGTCTTCTCATTTGCCAACACTTTTCTGCATATAACACACATGGGCTTTGCACCCTTATTTGCATTGGCACAATTGAAAAAAACATACCTCAAGAAATCATCTTTATACTGCTTTGTTACCGAGTTACATTGCTTCTTTGTTGACTGTTGACCAGAGGCCTTGAAGCTTTATACAGTGCTAACACTAGCACTGACTGCTCTGTCCTGTCCTGGACTCTCCTTAGCAGCTCTGTCCAGCAGATTCAGATGTGTGATCTTGGCCAGGATGTACACTGCCTATATGTGTCTCTGGCTGTTTTATTTGCAAGAAAATGATTCATCTTCACAGTCCTCTTGCCTTGCTTGTCAGCTGCTAGAAAATAGAATAAGATCTCCTCTGTGATTTGACACCAAAAGCATATACATAGAAGGCGCTTGAAGTCAAGTGTACGTGCACGGCATGTAACTTGCTCACTGCTGCTGCTTTTGGCCAAAAGACTGCACACAGGCTTAATTCTTCTCATTTAAAAGGCAGCAGCGGCCGTCATTCTCAATAAAAATGCCAGTCACGGCAGTTGGGCACTTCTCCCGCGATCAGGGCCACCGTGGGAACGCTGCAACCAATTGCTCCGCGACCCTCTCGACACCCGTCCATAACCCACCCGCGAGTCACGACCCACACTTTGAGATACCCTGCATTCATCCCCTCTCAGGATGACAATCTGTCGTCCTTACCTACTCTGGGCTAAGCGTTTCCATTACATCAAACCATTGCAAAGAATACACAGACTGCAACACCTCAAGAGGAATTCTCCCCCATCAATGTCTCATGCCAATGAGGCACTGCCAGCTAGCCCAGTGATGCCACATTCCTGAGAATAAACTAAAACAAGTTAATACCATTTAATAACATAAAAATAAGGACACACTTCAATTTCTTAAAATCCTGCATAAACAGTTATTGGTAAATATTAATGTTGGTCAACTTCTCCATTTTTAGCAATGTTGATTGAGAGATTCAGCATGTTACCAAAAACCTTTTGGAATATTGAGTGACAGCCCAAAACTGCTAATGTAAATGATTCTGCCTGTTGACCACGCTATGCACGTCTTGTATATGTTTTGCTGCAGATAATATATCAGCAGTTTGGCCTGTCATTCTTTTTTGGGGGTTTGAATAAGAGAGTATTATTTAGCTCTGTGCTACATATATTTTTACATCCCACTTTACACAATCACAGTTTCCAATGAGTAAGCGCTGATTGCTTCTTTTATAGTCTTAATGACAATATAGAGTACAATAATATGCTGATGGACCCATTTTTTATAGAAATTATTTTTTCTTGACAAAATGTTGTTCCCATCAGGTGTCTGAACAAAGTCAAGTGAGAAATGTTCACATTATTTCTTCCTTGGGAAATTGAAGTAATTTGCACGTTCACTGGTAATGTACTTTTCTCGGTCTTAACAATTTATCAAATATGTTAATTTGCCATTGAGGAAGCAATGAAATTAGGCTGGAAATGCACAACTGTCATTAAAAATGTAATCAAACACAAAATGAGATCAGTGAGAGTTTATCTGGCATTTGAGGAAAAAGACATTCTGTCTGACAAGACGATTTAATGGACAGGATGTTAATTTAGTTCATCTGTAACAAAATTCCTCCAGGCAAAATAAAACAGTTTATCTGACAGGTATTGTAAGTCCAGCTAATTTTCTACACTGCTTTTTAATACCCTGCTTATCGTTTATTGCAAGATTGTTTGAATGGGTTTAAGACTTTTCACCTCTAACATTTGTCAACGCAGAAATTAATTTGCATGCTAAATATTCTTATAAATGGAAGAATGAAATGCTTTCTTTTTGCTAAAGAAGCGACTCTGATTGAATTGGCACATTATTATTTTTGGGTAAGTTGCGCTGAACGTTCTGTAATTCTTCAAAGCATTCTGCCGAATCGGGGCCTTTTTTGCGGGTCATTCCATTTTGCCAGAATGACGCCTATATCACTGTACAACTTTTTAAATTGAAGTTTGCTAGCCTTCAAAACTTCTCTCAGCTGACAGTAACTAAAAATTCTTCATGCAAGGGTGAAGATTTGTGTCGGTTACTTTCAGTGAACGCGATTAATGATTTCCAAAGATTAATATATACGTAAATACTTTGCTCCATGAATATGTGCAGTGATATCTTGGATTTGTTTTTCTCTTTTTCGCATGTCCCCCCCCCCCCCCCCCCCCGCACACACCCCCCATGCAGTCGTTTTAGTTTTTCATAATTTCCCCATTGTCAAAGCAATTAGCAAATACCTTCTTGAATTCTGTAATCAATTTAGCAACATTAATTCCCCCACCATTAATTATCACTTATGGCAAAACATTCTACATTCAGACAACTCTTTCTCTGAAGGCATTCCTTCTAATCTCCCGCTTTGCATATAGTACTTATCTTGCGATCATGTCCTCTCGTATTCAGTTTACCTCCTATTAGTAATACTCCTATTTCCTTATCTATTCTATTTCGCAGATCGCCGCCAAATCTCCTTGATCTTCACAGTTCCAGAGAATATGGCTTTAGACTTTATAACCTTTTCCTGTAACTCAAACCCTTCACTGCTCTGGTGTATCTGCTTTTCATTTTCTCCGGAGTGAGAATTCTTCTCTCAATGAGGAGCTTAAAATCAGATAAGTATTCCAGGTGTGGCCCAAGCATCATATTACAGTCATCATGACCTCTTCCTTTTATTTTTAATTCCCTTCAGTTATAAATTGCAAAAGTCCATCTGCCTTCTTTATTACCATTTTGACCTCTTCACCCACTATAATGATGTATATGTTTGCATGTCTAAATCCCTTTCCCTGCATTGCATAGCCTTTACCATCTTCAGCTTCACTAAACTCCATTGTGTTCTGACTTCAATATTGATGATACATTGGTGAGCATCCCTAATGTTCTTTTTTCCCTGCACTTTGCACTAAGGCGTGTTTACTTGATGGAAGCCTTTATGGATATGTACAACCTCTTCTCATTCCCTTCTTTCCCCATCTCCAGTCACTTGCCATACAAATTGATCAATAGGAGTGGCTTTGGGAAATTTCAACCCTGACTCTTAACCCCATGAGTCTCATGGCTTCAGATCAAACAAGGGCAAAGAAACTTCCATCAGCTTTCCATCAGTTGCTGAATCAATGCTCCTCCATGTAGAATGCCACTGAGAGGCATGACTAAGGATAGCAAGAGCACAATCTAGGTGGCAACGTCAACATCCAATACTGAGAGTAGCTCATTGGTACCAACACGGACAATGCTGGGGAAGTCCTGAAAGACACAGTTGTCAGATTGGGCTTGTGACAGGTGGTGAGAGAACCAATATTACATAATTATGTATGTGAACTCTCCTCACCAATATACCTGTCACAATTACACCTGTCTGAAAGAATGTAGTTTTAGACATGATATCCGAATTAGTTTTAAACTCCAGCTATCCGCTAAGTGCTAAAGGGGTTAAAACTCTGTTTCATTGATCTGTATTACTTCAGCTGTTTAGCTGAAGTTATTAGCTGTAGGGAATCTGCTGATGATGGGGCCCCAGTAAAGAAACAAACAACATTTGGTCGTTATCAGGGATAGCAATGAACAATGTAGGATCTTTTCACCATTTTGTATTGGTGTCAAGTGGTCTGGAGGAGTGGTTAGCCCTGCTGCCTCACGGCGCCAAGATCCCAGGTTTGATCCTGGCCCTGGGTCACTGTCCATGTGGAGTTTGAATATTCTCCCCGTGTTTGTGTGGGTTTCACCCCCACAACCTAAAGGGGGTGGCACGGTAGCACAGTGGTTAGCACAGTGGCTTCACAGCTCCAGGGTCCCAGGTTCGATTCCCAGCTTGGGTCACTGTCTGTGCAGAGTCTGCACATTCTCCCCCTATCTACGTGGGTTCCCTCCGGGTGCTTCAGTTTCCTCCCACAGTCCAAAGATGTGCGGGTTAGATGGATGGCCATGCTAAATTGCCCTTCATGTTCAAAAAGGTTAAGTGGGGCCACTGGGTTACGGGGATAGGGTGGAGGTATGGGCTTGAGTAGGGTGCTCATTCCAAGGGCCGGTGCAGACTCGATGGGCCGAATGGCCTCCTTCTGCACTGTAAATTCTATGTGCAGGGTAGGTGGAATGACCACACTAAATTGCGCCTTAATTGGAAAAAACTAATGGTTTCTCTAAATTTATAGAAAAAAAGTTGTCTGGAGGAGAAACATAATCATACAGAATTGTTATTGTAGTGGGACTTTTACCTTGGGAATGCCATTAAACTTAGACAGGGGAGATGATGATAGCCACATTCTTGATAATGGGGAGCCGATGATGAATATTAGGAGACAGCATGTATGTGTTATAACCCGCATGAGACTTACGGGGTGGAAGCTATCACTACCTCCGTGAGTCTTGCAGATTATCAGCACCCCCGATAAGGGGACGGGGAGCTGAGGTTGATCATGGTTAAGTTCCATATAAAGTCGGCCAAGTATGGAACCGGCAGGATAGATCTGGCTAGGTTGTGACGTATATTGTAAAGACCTTTGCGTAATAATAAACCAAATTGCTTTGTGGTCTACAAAACTGGCGACAAGGATAAAACTGGATTACTGTCGACGCTGCTACACCGTCGGGCAAACCACCTCCTTTACTCTGCTGGATCAAGGTTGGAAATGTTTTTTCTTTCAATATGCCTCTGTCTGGAACGTGTTCAACGCAAGCTTAGAAGATTGGACACAGTACATAGAATGCATGCGGTACTTTTTCCGGGGGAATAATATTACGGAGAATGAACGACAGACATTAGTACTGCTAACTGCCCATGGCACACATACTTATGCAGTGATTATAGGCCTAACATATCCTGCAGGTCCAGATACTAAAAGCTTTGAACAATTGGTAACCCTAGTAGGTCAACACTTCAATCCAAGGCCATCCGTAATAGTGCAGAGATATTGCAATAGTGTTTCAATAAGGCAGAAATGACCCCTGGAGCGTCTGTCACTGCGTTTTTGACAAGGCTAAATAAAATAACAGAATTTTGCAAATATGGAACTTCCCTTTCAGAAATGCTGTGCGACTGTTTGGTCTGTGGCGTAATCCAACAGAAGTTGCTAGCCGAATCAACCCTAGATCTACAGCAAGCCGTAAAAATTTCGGTTTCCTGCAAAAGTGCTGAGAGAGGAGTGCAGGAGGTCTGGGGATGGAAGTAAACACCCTAGGTTATTGCCCCCTCCCGGCGAGTAGCCCTCTCCCCAAAACTAATAGCGCGCCCAGGACCAAGCACTGTAGGGGCCAGGTCCATTGGTCCCTGATGTGATACCTACCCGGAATCTATACAGGGACAGCCAGGATGTTGTGGGACAAATAATGAAGGACACGTATAAGTTACAAGCCAGCCGGAGATCCAGGCACTCCGGTCAAGGTCGGCAGCAACCGAGGCTTCGTACTTTCCACCTGGAAGAACCAGGAGAGGAGCAATAAATTGTGTTGTGTCATCCCGAGTAATCCACATTAAATAACTGTGCAGGCAACTGGACATCCATTAGAAATAGCGCTAGACACAGGAGCTGCGGTTTCCGTTGTTGGAAAGCAGATGTTTGATAGGATAAAGTCGGGGGTGCTACAATTGGATCTGAAGGACACAGGCGGGGGATTAGCGACGTATTCTGGTGAACCAGGCACCAGTATGACCACGATGGTTTACCGACAGCAGTCGGCATATCTCCGTTAATCATTGTCAAAGGACACGCCCCAGCCTGCGAGGCTGCAATTGGCTCAAACGCCTACATTTGTACTGGCACAAGATATTCCAAATGGGATCTGGGGGTCTGGATGAATTGCTCGGAAAATACCCTGAGGGTTTTCAGCCCAGACTGGGGAAAATAAAAGGGGTCGTGGTGAAAATTCAAGTTGACTCGAACGCACAACTACAATAATTTAGAGCTCGCTCCGTCCCTTACGCCTTGTCGGCAAAGGTCGAGACTGAACTCAGTCGGCTCGAAGAACTTGGGATCATCAGGCCAGTCTGTTTTGCTGAGTGGGTGGCATCGGTGGTTCCAGTGCTCAAACCTGATAAGACAGTCTGATTGTGCAGAGGTAAGAAATTAACGGTAACATGGCCTCCCGATTGGATCGTTACCGAATGCCCCAAATCGAGGACCTATACGCAAAATTGGCCGGTGGACTTTCATTTAACAAGCTTAATATGAGGCATTCATATTTGCAGTTGGAATTGGATTTGGCCTCCTGTATGACACCATAAAATGCATAGGGACTTGTACGAATACACCAGGACACCCTTTGGATTGTTGCCGACCTGTGCCATATTCCAGAGGGTGATAGAAAACGTATATGAGGATTATCGTGAGTGGCAGTGTATTTAGATGACGTGTTGATTATGGGGCGACCAAACAGGAACACTTAAGTAACTTGGATGAGGTGCTCCATCATGCTAATTGCAGGCTTCACTCTATTCAGCTTTGCCTCATCTGTCACAAGAGGTTATCATTTGCATGATATGCATGCTACCTAACCCTTCATTGAAAGGTCAATTATGCCAATGCAATCTACTTAAGTTCACTATTGAGGCGATACGATGGCACAATGGTTAGCACTGCTGCCTCACAGAGCCAGGGATCCGGTTCAATTCCGGCCTTGGATGACTGGAAGTGTGGAGTTTACATGTTCTCCCTCTGTCTGTGTGGGTTTCCTCCGTGTGCTCTGGTTTCCTCCCACAGTCCAAAGATGTGCAGGTTAGCTGGATTGGCTATGCTAAATTGCTCCTTCGTGTCCTAAGATGTGAAGGTTAGGTGGGCCTAGGGTGGGGGACTGGGCCTAGGTCGGGTGCTCTTTCAGAGGGTTGGTACAGACTTGATGGGCTAAATGGCCGCTTCAGCACTGTAGGGATTCTATGATTGGAGAGATTAGTGAAAAACATGTCAGAGGAATAAAGCATTGAAGGACACAATCGTGGCCTATTACAAGTTTCTAATTAACACAAGAGTTTATTGAAATAGTAGCTATGGATTTAAAGGTGTGGGACAAGGATAGCAACATTTTAAAGTTCACTGGAACCGATTGGGGGCCCTGAAGCAGCTGTTGCAATTGGTATCTCTGCTGCTGTTGTTTCTGCTGTTGCTGCTGTGACTGGATCGTTCTTTGCCTGCTGTCTGGGCAGGAGGAGGCTGTCACCACATGTGAAGGTACCCACCTCCTTTTTCTTTGGACCTGGGAAATTTTCATGGACGAGAGTATCGCAGGGAGCTGAAGAGAGCGAGAGAGGCAGGACTACAGGTGAGGCCCTGAGGCTGGGTTTAAGACTGCCTGCTGCGACAACATATGCAACCCGCAGCAGATAGACGAGTAAGAGACTGCCACTGTTTCCCAGCTGTTTCCCAGCTAGGGCTTTGGGCCTGGAGGCCTCACAGTCTACAGAAGAGGGAGGAACAGGAAGTCAGGAAGGTTGGTTCCTTATTCATTTATTGATTGTGCTAAGACACAGGCGGGAGGTGAAACAATCAATCATTGTGGACTTGTTGCTGGGCACTTCCTGTGCTGATGACGCTGTCCTCCCAACCACCGACTGTCTAAAGAAGACCAGGAAGGCCAACCCCCTCCTCTCCACTGAACCTGGGGCACCTGGTGTCATTTGTGCCCACCCTCCATCATTCCTCATGTGCCTCCCTCCCCCTCCCTCTGTCCCTCTTTCTTTCTCCATTCCACGCTCTTCTTGAAAAGTTCTAACACCTGGGGGAAAGTGCCTCTGACAGCTTTCTCCCCCCCTCTCCATCTTAACCATCAATATCAATCTGGCGTGGGCGAAACTCATTCCGTCTTGAGGTCAGACGCGATCCGCATACAGGCACTTCCACAACCTGCTGCTGGAGGACGAGCGGTTCCGGGGGTCATTCTGTTGTTTCTGCGCCGGCTGCAGAAGGAAGCAGGGAGGCCACCCCTCCTTGAGGCTATGGTAGGATGTGGGCAAGACTCAAGTGCGTGTCTTCTGTCAGGAATATACGAGGGGGGTCGACAAAGAGGCAATACTCTCCCCTCGGACTCTCCTGTAGTCGCTCCTCAGGACGTCCCAGAACACCCAGAAGAGCTCCACGGTCAGCCCATCCAGCCCTGGGGCCTTTCCTCTGCAGAGGCTGTCGAGGGCGGCAGTCAGCTCCCCAGGCTGAGAGGGGCATCAGGTTTTCTGACACCTTCCAGGCAGCAGGTCCTCCCACAAAACTCTGCAAGCAACCTTGCTGGACAGCTCCAGAAAAAGAACAGTAAGAAGTCTTACAACACCAGGTTAAAGTCCAACAGGTTTGTTTCAAACACGAGCTTTCGGAGCACGGCTCCTTCTTCAGGACCTGAAGAAGGAGCCGTGCTCCGAAAGCTCGTGTTTGAAACAAACCTGTTGGACTTTAACCTGGTGTTGTAAGACTTCTTACTGTGCTCACCCCAGTCCAACGCCGGCATCTCCACATCATGGCCAGAAAAAGAAGACAGTGTAGCGGAACCGTCATTGGGCAGCAGCATCCGGAGCTGCTGACGGGCTTGTATCTTTCTTCCAGCGAGTATAAAAGAATGGAGAGCCGCGGTCCAGATCCTTAAGGAACTTAATCCATTATGTCACATACTTGTCGCGGGACTCGATGAGTTGCAGTTTCCTTAGCGCCCCCTTCTTCTCTTCATATGCCAGCCACAGGGCTGGGTCCTCATCAGGCTGACCTAGATGTGACTCCAGCTTGAGCACCTCCTTCTTCAACTCCTCCACCCTGGATTTCCACCTCTTTATCGATCCCCTTTGTATACACTCGTGGATCCCCACCAGTGCCTGCATCACGCAGTTGATGTCCTGCACCATGGAACTCAGCCATGGAGGTCATGAGCTGAACCATGGAGTGAACATTCCCTGCCATGGAGTACAGGTCCTGCACCACGGTCTCCACTGTGGTCGCCACCTTTGTTGTGTTGGCCGCGTTGTGTCTCAGACAGAAACCAATGGGACTCCTCCAGTCGGCCATGCAGTCTGAGGAGGGGTGCTGTGATCCTTTCCTGATCCTCGCGATTCTGCCTTTGCAGTTCCACCAGCTCGGGGATGACTGGTCCAAGAGGGCACGTCATCGGCCAGGGGCTCTGCAGAGGCCTGGGCTTCCCTCTGAGTGCCGGATCCCTGGGACGTCCCTGCCTTCACCTCCTGTGGATCTTCAACTGTGCGGCGCTCACCAGTGAGTGACCCAGAAACCTGACTTCTTCTTAATCCCACCAAGATGTGAGTATCCGCACTGCTGGGGGGTGCAGGTGACAGCTGCAACACCTCTTCTTTGCTGATGTCTGAGAATTCCCCCTTGGAGCTGCTTGGGTGTGTGGTTTCCAGGGGATGTGAGGATGGTCCTGGCTGCTAGTCTGATTGCCCTGCAAGGGAATGTTGATGGAATTAATTTGTCGGATTGCGGATCAATGACATGAAACGTTTACTCATGTGAGGTGTGAGGAATGACTGGTGTCCTTAGGGTTCTCACTGTTGCTCTCAGACCCACTTCGCACAGGTGTGGACATGCTCCTCCCCAGCCAGCTCAAGGGCTCTTTCCTCATGTGGGGTAGTGTTGCGGAGTTCCCTGATTACTCCTGGTGGTGGTGCCCTTTCATGCCAGTCATGCTTGATTTTGTCTTACAGGGATACGGACGGGTAGATTGTAGGCGACAGCCCAGCCAGTTCAGATGTGTGAGGAGTGGCATGCATGGGACTTGAACAGGGATGTGAGCAGCTGAGATGAGATTTGGGGTTACCATGGGGGTTGATGGGGGGTGGGGGAAGAGAGCCTCATGGCAGGTGGGGAACGCGCAAGATGGCTGGGTGAGCGATCACCTTGGATATGTGAGGGGTGGTTGAGGAGGTGCAGTGAGAAACTGGCGGCAGACTTACCCTGACTACATAAAGAAAACCATTCATTTTCTTCCTGCAGTGCTGGTTCGTCCTGTTCTGGAGTGAGCGGCCACTCACTGATGCCAATTTGGTCTCCCAGGCAAGGAGTGTTCACCTTGTAGAAGTACTGGGACAGAAACAGTAGAAAATCAAGCTGAACTAAGTTATGCAAATACAACTCGGTGGAAGGCTTTCTGGAATCCGGGTACAGGACATCCCACCTTTGCTGAAGTCCATCCAAAAGCCTGGTCAGGGCTCCCTCTGAAAATCTTAGAGCCAGTTTCCTGGCTGCCATCTCGCCTGCAATGGATCTGGAACAAGTGCTGGGGGGGGGGGGGGGGGGGGGGGGGGGGGGGGGGGTGTTTATATGGAGCATCCCAGTGACTGCAATGATTACGTTTCACCGGGTTGAGTGAATAAGTGGGAGTGTGCGAAGAGCATGGCTTGATCCAAGTGAGGAAAAAAAAAAATGCTGTTTAAGAGGCTCAAAATTCCACGAGAAATCCTATTTGTCTCATCAGACCTGAAACAGTACCATTTTTTGGTAAGGGTCACACTCCCAGAGTTTCGGGTGCAACTGGGGAGCATGAGAAAGAGCAGAAGAAATAAATGGCAATTGTTGGGGTGGGGGAGTTTGAGACTGGGAGGAGATGGCATTCAAGTTTTGATGGGTTAATGGAGTTCGTGGTTGGTTATGAATTGTGTTGATGTGGTATAGAACCATTGGGTGAACTTGAGGAGAGTGGGAATGTACAAGTACTAGGGGGCAGAAACTGTAGAAAATCAAGCTGAACTAAGTTATGCAAATGCAACTCGGTAATTAAGAATCAAGTCACCTCTTTCAAATTGAGCCCTGGGCACCAATCTTGGCAGTCGGCTTTGCTGAGAAAATGTTTTACAGGGATTTATGAAATTAAATAGGCACTGCAATAAGCAGTTAATTTTTTTCAGTTTCTTGTGCCATAAATGCTACTCAAAACAGTTTTTAATTATGTGAAAAATCAAGATGACTCCTCAAACCAATTTCCCTGAATTATTTGAGCAATATAATTGGATTCAGCATCTTGCCAGTTAGAGGCTGGAATCTTTGAACACCAAAATTAGATTTTTCAGCTGAAGAAAGGAAGATTTGTATTTGTACTGACAACACCGAATGTTTCAAAGTGCTTCACAACCAATGCAGTACTTTTTGAAGTGTACTCACTGTTGTAATGTAGGAAATGCAGCAGCTAATTTATGCTCAAACTTCCACAAACTGAAATGTGATAATGACCAAATAATCTTTCTATTTGAGATGTTGATTGAGTGATTGGCTAAGTAGGACACTGGGGATAACTCCCCCACTCTTCTTCAAAATAGTGTCATGGAGTTTTTTCACATCTACCCAGGGCCTCAGTTTAACCTCAGCTACAACAGTGTATCAGCACTGGGGCATCAGCTTTGAATTTTGGGCTTAAGCCCTAGGATAGGGCTTGAACACAGACCTGTGATTCTGGGGGTAAGTGCGCTATCGATGAAGTCACAGCTGACACATAGAACATAGAACAGTACAGCACAGAACAGGCCCTTCGGCCCTCGATGTTGTGCCGAGCAATGATCACCCCACTCAAACCCACGCACCCACCCTATACCCGTAACCCAACAACCCCCCCCCTTTAACCTTACTTTTTAGGACACTACGGGCAATTTAGCATAGCCAATCCACCTAACCCGCACATCTTTGGACTGTGGGAGGAAACCGGAGCACCCGGAGGAAACCCACGCACACACGGGGAGGACGTGCAGACTCCGCACAGACAGTGACCCAGCCGGGAATCGAACCTGGGACCCTGGAGCTGTGAAGCATTTATGCTAACCACCATGCTACCGTGCTGCCCACTGCTACCGTGCTGCCCACATATTCCTCATTGTCCCTTCGTGGCAGATGAGAATTTATTTCCTCATATTAATTTAACTATATTTAATTGGTAAATTACATCATGTTACCTATATATAGGTGATGCAGTACAGACACAGGGCGCGCTTAAACGGAAACATTTCAGAGTCATTTTGGGCGCATTTGGCGGTGTCTTTCTTGACAGCCGCTTTGGCGAGATCACAACCCGTATTTAACGGCACTTAGTGCCAAAAATGAATCCCCACGAGGTTCTCAACATTACCGTTTGATTCACCATACTCGAACCTCAGCTTCTCGCTACTAACAAGAATGGTGAGGATGTTCATTGGCCTGTGCACAGCCGTGTCCTGTGAGAGAGAGAAAGCCTTAATGCCCTGTGGGCTTTATAGTGATGGTGTCCTGTCTGGTGATTGGTTGTTCTGTGTCGTGTCGTGTGTGTTCATTGGTTATCCTGTGTGTCAATCACTGCCTGTCTGCATCTCATGATATACATGAGTGGATACTTACTATGACACGCCCCACCACCCAAGAGACCACCTCGGAGGAGAACTCCGAAGAGACTTCCATTTAGGCATCACAGTTATCTTCCCTACCCTCCACCAGCGCAGAGACGCACACTTTGGTGAGCGACATTAGTGAACAGGATTCTGGGGCACAATTTGATGAGCAGCACACAGTTGCTGCTGGACATCAGGTGGAGGCAGGAACATCCAGGGAAGACAGCAGTCGGAGGTCTGCTGGATCCTTGGACACAGCTGGGTGCCAGTCAGATGCCGAGCCTCTGGACAAGGTTCGCCAGGAGCTGATGCAGATGATAGGCTAGAGCCCTGACATTCATGAGAGTGTGTCAGCGACATTCCAATGACTGCAAAGTGATTGGAGGAGTCCCAAAATCTTTGAACACAAGAGATGGTGCCGACAATGCATGGCAGAGGCCAACACTGCTAGGGTGGCGACCGCAGTGGAAAACCTGGAGCATAACGCCCACATCTTGAGTGGTGGTGCTTAAGGCATGGCTCAGTCTGTGACAATCAGGCGGGCCTCGACATCATATCCCAGTTGATGAGAGACATGTTCCAGATGCAGGTGCACATTGCCAAGGCACACCAGAGCGTGGCATGTCACTGAGGAGCATCGTTGAGAGCATCGACACCCTGGTGCAGACAATGCACCAGATGACTCGGAGGCTTTTAGATCTCACTCCAGCTGCCCATCCATCCCACGGAGTCCCCCAGGGCCCTACGGACACCATCAGGGAGGAGGAAATGGTGGAGGCCAACCAGGGCCCGGCCACCAAGGACACAACAACGGTCTCCAGTTCTTCTAAATCCCCCCCTCCTGACTCCTTAGCGTCTCAAGGGCAGCACATAGAACTGGGTGGCATGGCAAAGCCTGTGACACTGGTAAGTCAGCTGGGGTCCTCCGTCTCCAGGCCGTCCAGAGGACGTCCGCCAAGGATATCAAAGACCACAGGGCGCGGAAAGCAGCAGGCTACCTCCACCTCTGAAGTGCATCCTGGTGACACACCTTGACATAGCACTGGACTACAAAAGACCAAGGAGAGTAAGGGGCACAGAGTGGACACTGGAGGGGTTACTATGTGTAGCTAAGGAAAATGGAAATGTAAAATGTTCATTATTAAAACATGTAACACCTGATACATGTGGAGCTCTGACACATCAATCTTCACAGTGGGCCTGCCTGCAGCCCCACCTCCGTTGCCCTCCGCTGCTCTCACCCCATGCAGCTTGGCCCCACCCCCAGGCACAGTGGTCAAAATAAAAAGCCCCTGATGCAGACCCTGTTCAGAGGATGGGTGTGAGCGCGCGGTCAGCAGAAAGACAGGAGTCAGACTTTAGCAGAAACTGAGGAGCACCAGAGCTTTCCTCACAGGGAGTGATCATCACTCTCCAGTCGTGTGAGGTGATCCGCTGACAGTGCCGACACAGGCCCATCACCTTGGAGAGATGTTGGAAGGTGGAACAGTGTGATGTTGGGGGAGGGGGTGATGGGGGAAGGAAGGAAATGGTGGGGGTACTGGGGTAGGGAAGCAAATTGGGGGGATCGGGGATGAGGGAAATGGGATGGGGAATTTGGGGGCAAGGAGGGAAATGGGGTAGATTGGAGGAAGGAGGGAAATGGGGGAGGGAGGGAAATGTGGGTGGATTGAGCTGATGGACACAGCCTCGTCCAATGAGAATCTGGAGACAATGAGGGTGTCTCTGGTCCTCCTGGTATGTTGGGTCTTTGCCAGTCCTCCATCGTCTGCCTCCTTCTGGTCCGCCTTTTTCTCCTCCTCAGACCAGGCCCATGTCCCTCCTCCTCCTTCTCCAGCATATTGCCTCGCTGCTGTGCCAGGTCGTGGAGGGCATAGCAGACCACCAGAAAGCGGGAGACCCTCTGGGTGTTGTGCTGCAAATCACCACCAGAGTGGTCCAGGCATTGGAACTGCATTTTCAGCAGCCTCATGCACCGCACAAAGACAGCATGGGTGGCAATGAGGGCCTCATTATAGCAGGACCCTGCCTCAGTCTCAGCCATGACATCAGTGGGTATCCCTTGTCCCCCATGAGCTAACCCATCATCCTGGGGTGGTCCTCGAAGACTGTGGGTGATCTAGGATGTATCTGTCATGCATGCTCCCTGGGTAATGGGCACACATATGCATGATACGGAGATGGTGGTCACAGATGATATGAACATTCAGGGGGTGGAACCCCTTCCGCTTAATTTAAGGCACGCCCTGATGCCCCGGTCCACGCATGATGACATGCGTGCCATCGATGGCACCCTGGATCTGGGGCATCCCAGCGATGGCAGCAAATCCTGCAGCCAGGCACCTTTGCAGGCCTGGTCCAGATTGAAGGTGACCTAGTCTGATGTCTGGGCATACAGCGTATCCATCACCTTCCAGCTGCGTCTGTGAGCTGTAGATTACGAAATGCAATGCCACACAGGTCCCCACTCGAGCCCTGGAATGACTGGATGGCACAAAGGTTGAAAGCTGCTGTGACCTTCACAGCCACCGGGAGCGGACTTCCTGTTCCTCCATGGGGTGCTACGTCCGGGAGGACATGGCACAGGTGCCACGCTATCTCTCTGCTGAGACAGTGTTCTGCATCACATTGTCTTCGTCATCTCACTGAATGACCAACGGCGCCAGGACACCTTGGCCCATTGTTGGCCTCTCCTTTGGGTCCTTTCTCAGCCTGATGGGCGGCTGGGTCTTCAGGATACGTGGTGGCCACCTGCACGTCGAGTGTCGCCTCCAACCTGTGTTGTTGCTGCTTCCATCTCCGGCATCTGGCCGCTTGGGCTTCCATGAACAGCGCGAGGGCAGGGACTGTGGGCTCAACTCCAGCAACCATTTTGGATCTGGAAGGAACTGGAGAGGGAGAGGGACCAACAATCAGTTGGGGCTTCCATCCTGGGACCCTCCAATCCCCCAAGCCTCCCCCACCCTTATGTCCCCCACCTGCTCTCAGAGTGCCATCCAGTGAGCCAGTTGTTCTGACAAACGTTGTGTACACTCACTCCTGGCCATGTCAGGAGCCCCGAGACCACAGACCCCAGACCCTAGACCTCTGACAGGAACATTAGGGAAACTGCTCAGGTGCCCTCTCCTGATGCACACGCAATTTGATTTGATTTAATCTATTGTCACATGTACCGAAGTACAGTGAAAGGTATTTTTCTGCGGCCGAGGGAACGTACGTATATAGTAGACAAAAGAACAATCGACAGAGTATATTGACAAACGGTACATCCACAAACAGTGATTGGCTGCAGTGCGGAACAAGGGGCAAAACAAAGCAAATACATGAGCAAGAGCAGCATAGGGTGTCATGAATAGTGTGCGTACAGGGAACAGATCAGTTGAGGAGCCTTGTAGCTGTGGGGAAGAAGCTGTTCCTATGTCTGGATATGCGGGTCTTCAGAATTCTGTACCTTCTGCCTGATGGAAGGGTCTGGAAGAAGGCAATGCCTGGGTGGGAGGGGTCTCTGATAACGCTGTCTGCCTTCCTGAGGCAGCGGGAGGTGTAGACAGAATCAATGGGAGGGTGGCAAGCTTGTGTGATGCGTTGGGCTGAGTTCACCACACTCTGCAGTTTCTTGCGATCTGGGACCGATCAGTTGCCATACCAAGCTGTGATGCAGCCGGATAGGATGTTTCTATCGCACATCTGTAGAGGTTTGTGAGTTGATGCAGACATGTCAAATTTCTTCAGCTTCCGTAGGAAGTAAAGACATTGTTGGGCTTTCTTGACTGTTGCATCAGACTGTTGTTGATGGTGACCCCCAGAAACCTAAAGCTTTCGACCATCTCCATCTTTGGAGCCATTGATGCAGATGGGAGTGTGTGTCGTCCTACGCTTACTGAAGTCGATGATCAGTTCCTTGGTCTTTCCGACATTTAGAGAGAGGTTGTTTTCAGTACACCATGCAACCAACTGATTTATCTCCTTCCTGTAGTCTGATTCGTCGTTGTTTGAGATACGGCCCACCACAGTCGTATCATCCGCAAACTTATAGATTGAGTTGGAATTAAAACTTGCCACACAGTCATGTGTGTATGGGGAGTACAGTAGAGGACTGTACTGAGCACACATCCTTGGAGGGCCCCGATGTTGAAGACTATTGTGGAGGAGGTGCTGTTGCCCATCTTGACAGATTGCGGTCTGTTTGTGAAGAAGTCAAGGATCCAGCTGCACAGGGAGGGGTCAAGTCCAAGATTGCGGAGTTTGGATATTAGTCTTGTCGGGATAATGGTGTTGAAGGCGGAGCTGTAGTCGATGAACAGCAGTCTTACATTGACCTTGTTGTCGAGGTGTTCGAGTGTTGATTGCAGAGACAATGAGATAACGTCTGCTGTGGACCGGTTGCGGTGATAGGCAAACTGCAGCAGATTGAGACCGTCTGGGAGGCTGGCAGTGATCCGACATGACTAGCCTCTTGAAACATTTCATTATAGCAGACGTCAGGGCCACCGGTCGGGAGTCATTGAGGCAGGCTCCCTTGTTCTTCTTTGGTACTGGTATTATGGTGGTCTTCTTGAAGGAGGTGGGGACCTCAGAGCGGAGGAGTGAGGTGTTGAAGATATCTGCAAATACACTCGCCAGCTGGTCAGTGCAGGCTATAAGTGCTCGCCCAGGGACTCCATCGGGGCCCATCGCTTTCCGCGGATTCACTTTCAAGAAGGCAGCTCTTACCTCTGAGGCTGTAATAGTGGGTATGGGTGTGTCCAGGGCTGTTGGGGCAGGTGGCACTGATGCATTGGCTGACAGCTCAAAGCGGACATAAAACTTGTTCAGATCATCGGGTAGGGATGCTCCAGCCCCAGATATTCTGCCTAGCCTTGCTTTATAGCCTGTGATCTTGTGTAGGCCCTGCCATAGATGTTGTGGGTTAGCATTGTTGGCCTGGGACTCTAGTTTGATGCAGTATTGTCTTTTTGCATCCCTGATGGCTTTCCGTATGTCGTACCTGGATTTCTTATATAGGTCAGGGTCGTCAGACTTGAACACCTCTGGCGGGAACATCACTTACCCTTTGGTCGAGAGAAGGTCCACAGTGCTGAAGCCCTGATATTTAGTGATTGATTGTTGGCAGCTGCCTCTGTGGTGCTGATGTTTATGGAGTTCAGGCACACTGATCAGGCATCAAGGTTTTCTTGACATGCTGTTTACTAATCATCCTCTGAGACATGGCACATGTGCCCTTGAGGAGGCACTTCAGAGTTGAGGAGTGTGAATGCTATAACAACCAGCAAGGCTAATTCCTCAATCGAAATAGCCCTCAGCTGTGAAGCTAGAGGCTTCTCAAAGTCAAAAGGAGTGAAATTGACTTTCAGGATAGAAGCCACAGCAGGGGGTCTGTCCTGGAAGTGTTTGATAGGATAGACAGGCTGCAGATGTTATTGCCCCTGTTATGGATCAACACAATAATGAAAGGCGGCTTGAAGGCCTCACTTGCAATAAGCTCCTCACCCCCCCAGCTCAAGGGCGAACCCCGACCTGGACGCTTGAGCCCCCTGACAATCCCAACACCCTGCCCCCCGCCCCACCCCCGGAACTGGGACAGCAGCCAGTGCCCTTGAACTACATGCTGGAAAATGGAAATGTCTACTCACCTCCTCACTTACCCTCAGAAGCCATTGCGTCAGCTTCACATTTTTAAAAAGGAGTACTAAAGGAGATGTCCACGTGACTTCTCGCTGAGGAGTTGGACAATTCCTGGGACGCCGCTGCATTCGGCTTCAACTTCAATTAATGAGGTTGAAATGAATGCTAATATGCTCGCCATTTTTAGGTGAGATCCGGAACTCCCCTTCGGGAGCAAGCCGGAGGAATTGCAAACTCGTTAGCGCCTGGCGTGGATCTGAATTTTTGCCTTTTCTGCTATTCACCCACCGCCCCCTCCCCCCCGATGATTAAATTGCACTCACAAGCCATTCAGCCCAATCAATCAATGTTGATGCTATGCTGTGCTGTAAGCCTCCTCCCCTCTTCTTACCTAACAGAACCATTGTTATCATCAATTCATCTCTCCTTCAGCTGCTTGTCAAGCTTTCCCAATAAATGCATCTTCAACCACGCCCAGTAATTTGACCTCCACAGCCTTTTGCGGCAAAGATTCACCACCGTCTGGCTGAAGAACTTCCTCCTCATTTCTGTTTTAAAGGATCATTCCTTTACTCTGAGATTGTATCCTCTGGTTCTAGTTTTTCCTACAAGTGGAAACATCCTCTCCATGCCCACTCTATCCAGGCCACGCAGTATCCTGTAACTTTCAATAAGATTCCCCCCTCATCCTTCTAAACTCCAACAAGTACAGACCCAGAGTTCTCAACTGCTCTTCATATGACAAGCTCTTCATTCCAGGGATCATTCTTGTGAACCTCCTCTGGAACCTTTCCAAGGCCAGCACATCCTTCCTTAGATATGCGCCCAAAACTGCTCACAATACTCCAAATGGAGTCTGACAAGAGCCTTATACAGCCTCAGAAGTACATCCCTGCTCTTGTATTCTAGCCCTCTAGACATGAATGCTAACATTGCATTTGCCTTCCAAACTGCCGACTAAACCTACACATTAACCTTAAGAAAATCTTGGACAAGGATCTCAAATCCCTTTGTGCTTCTGATTTCCTAAGCATTTCCCATTTAAACAAGTCTATGCCTTCATTCCTCCTTCCAAAGTGCATAACCTCATACTTTTCCATATTGTACTCCGCCACTTCTTTGCCCATTTCTAGCCTGTCCAAGTCCTTCTGCAGCCACCTTGCTTCCTCAATACTACCTGTCCCTCTACAGATCTTTGTATCATCCACAAACTTAGCAACAGCGCCTTCAGTTCCTTCTTCCAGATCGTTAGTTTATATTGTGGTCCCACCACTAGTCCCCGGCTGTCATCCTGAAAAAGACCCCTTTATCCCCACTCTCTGCCTTCTGTCAGTCATCCAATCCTCTATCCATGCCAGGAACTTACCCTTAACACCATGGGCTCTTAACTTAACAGTCTCCTATGCAGCACCTTGTCAAAGGTCTTCTGGAAATCTAAATAAATCATGCCCACTGGTTCTCCTTTGTCTATACTTTCCTGATATGTATACTCACACATCTTTACTATCATTCTTGTAAATCTTCTCTGCACACTCTCCAATGGTCACTGTACCCTTTTAATAATATGGTGACTTGAACTGCACTGATCTAAGATTTGATATAGATTGAGTGTTAGCTCCCTGCTTTTCAATTCTATTCCTCGACAGTAAAGCTTACTACTGTCAGGAATACTTTGTTCATAATTTATATATTTTAAAGTACAACTGTGATTTTTAAGAATTAAAGTTTAACTGTAGTGAATTGGGGAAAACCTAATTTAAAACTAGGAAATGTGAAAGTGAATGCACATCTGATGTGAATGCAACTTAAACAAGTTGAAGTTAATTATAATTCGAAGAATGGATCATGTTTATTGACAGGCTGGACCATGTTACCCTAGAAGGTGAGAGTAAAAGGGTAATAGTCATAAAACAACCGATGGAGGAATTTAAACAACGACTGACCTATCCATGAGCATCTTGATATAGACAAGGCATCTGCAGTCTTGACAGATGCTTTTGTTGGGAGTTAGAATTAAATTAGTTTAAAAGCACCCTGAAGGGTGGTAAAATCAATTTTGCCCTTTAGGTCAAAAAAGTAATTTTAAATGAAGGATACCTAACTTAAAAATCTGTTTTAGGACATCCCGTGTATGCCATATCACCATGGAGATGGATGGAGCTTCGGGAAATTCTCTGGTTTTGATTGATATGGGGATTTGGCAAGACAGTTTATTTTAGTTGCAACCTGGATTTTGTGTGGTGCAGCTGACTGAGATAAGACAGCCAGGGTAAATGACCGTTATTTGGGCTTGCAGTTTAAGCAGAGGAAATGCTTAATTTCATCCTTCAGCATTTGGAATCTCCATTTGGATTTTGTGTGGGAACAGACATTGGAAGATGTGTTCTCACTTGCAGCTAATGAAGAAATCTACAGTGGTCCTCACGGAGTCTTGAGGCAAAAGAAAACAAACAGATGATTAGCTTGGAACTATTGAGAAAGGGACCAGAACCAGGGTCTGATGTGTCCACAGTCAAGAGATAATTGACTTTTACTGTTGGAATTATCTGGAATTGAATAGAATTAAAGTAGTTTCCAGAGGACTGTGACATACTAATGGGTGGCCCCTATTGCAGTAACTTTATGATTATTTAGAGATGTCTTATAAGGAAAAGGTTTGGGGGGAGGTAGTGAGTAAAACTGATTGTACAACATACATAATTATAACCTATAATGTTAAGACCGCTTATTTTGTTTCATTATTTTATATATAATGACTGTGTTTCTTTAGAAAATGCAGAATCTCGTGACATAGTTCTGTTGACGATATTACTGTGCATTTGGGTTTCTTCAGACATTAATGAACAAAGAACAAAGAGCAAAGACAATTACAGCACAGGAACAGGCCCTTCGGCCCTCCCAGCCTGCGCCGATCCAGATCCTTTATCTAAACCTGTCTCCTATTTTCCAAGGTCTACTTCCCTCTGTTCCCGCCCATTCATATACCTGTCTAGATGCTTCTTAAATTATGCTATCGTGCCCGCCTCTACCACCTCCGCTGGTAAAGCATTCCAGGCACCCACCACCCTCTGCGTAAAAAACTTTCCACACACGTCTCCCTTAAACTTTCCCCCTCTCACCTTGAAATCGTGACCCCTTGTAACTGACACCCCCACTCTTGGGAAAAGCTTGTTGCTGTCCACCCTGTCCATACCTCTCATAATTTTGTAGACCTCAATCAGGTCCCCCCTCAACCTCCGTCTTTCCAACGAAAACAATCCTAATCTACTCAACCTTTCTTCATAGCTAGCACCCTCCATACCAGGCAACATCCTGGTGAACCTCCTCTGCACCCTCTCCAAGGCATCCACATCCTTCTGGTAATGTGGCGACCAGAACTGCACGCAGTATTCCAAATGGTCCCTTGCCAGATCATAACAGTGCTTGGACCTTGCCTATCTGTGGTGCAACATTTAGTAATTGATGTATTTGTACTCTAGCATTCCTTTGCTCCTCTAACCCACCTAGACTTTTACCTTCCAAGTATTATTAACCTTCCTATCCTTCCGATCAGAATGTACCACATCACACTTGTCTGTGTCAAAATAAATTTGGTATTATTTCTCACTTTGTAAGTTTATTAATGTCCATCTGAAACTTGCTGCAGTCCTTCTCAGTATTGACGATCCCCTCCAATTTGGTGGCACCCGCAAATTTGGAAATTCTGTTTTTGTTTCCAAACTTAACAGATAAGTTCACGTTTCAATAATTTCTGACTCTTCTTTTGGGCTTGTACTGTCCCAGCGTCCAAATTTTCAGCTGTGGTGACTTTGAAAGCTGTAATGCGAAAGATACATACTGGTACGGGACTTGAATGATATAGATTGCGGTTAAAAACTGAATACCACTTTTTTAAAATGTTGATCTTTAGCTTCAGAGAAAAGAGCACTAAAGGAAAAGATTCACTGGCAAAAATGCATACATGCTGTTTACTTGAAGGAGGGAGTGCTTCAAAACTTATCGATATTCTGAACGATATTCCATTGCTCCCCATCCTCTTTCCCAGATGCAGGACAGATGGAGGAGAATAGATGTAAACATGTTCTTGGTGCTTCAAAGAGGATTATCTGATCTGAAATGTTTTAGGTAAAATACTATTTTAAATTATATGAAGGCGCTTCCCAGTTTATGCAGATAAGCTTTATGCGTTTGCATTTTCTCAGTTTAAAATGTTTTTATTGGGAAAAGGTTGCACCTCTTTAAGGTTGAAGCTTTTAATCTGTTTATATCGTGAACATTTCAATGTGATGAAATTAACATTTTGTATAAATTAAATCCAGGCAATAATTTTATTTTAAGTAGTCACTTGGGAATATAAAACCTGAGTCTGGCTGAAAAAGGAGACATGTTGTCGATGTTTTGTGTTTTGTACTCATCAGGACAGACTTAAGAAGGCCAAATTTCAAAGGGGACACCAGGGGCTGGTTTAGCTCACTGGGCTAAATCGCTGACTTTTAAAGCAGACCAAGCAGGCCAGCAACACGGTTTGATTCCCGTACCAGCCTCCCCGGGCAGGCGCCGGAATGTGGCGACTAGGGGCTTTTCACAGTAACTTCATTGAAGCCTACTCGTGACAATAAGTGATTTTCATTTTCATTTTCAATTTACACCGCATGCAAAAAGGAGTTCTGATTGGTTGGCAAGTTGGATATGATTAGTTATGAAATCGCCATAGTGACTGTACCAGGGAACTATTGTCCACCATAATTTTGTTCATTCAAAAATGTGCAATGTCTGGATATATTCCTTTTGCCTGCATATGCATATATGTGGCTACCAGCAAGCACAAATGAGCTACAGTGTGAGCCTGGAGCCTGACTGATATTATTAAATTGGATACATTTTTATTTGGATCTTTTTATCCTATGGATGGCCCTTGCCTGATAGTTATTATTATAGTTATGTTATGATCAAAAAATGTAGGCTCTAATAAGAATGAAGTACGACTTTTTCTATCATACTATGGACAGCAATGTGAAATTAAATATTTTCAACTATTATTTTTTCATTCGTACAGAAATTGTAAACTTAAATGAGGGAGTGGATGCCCTTGTTGGTACTAGTGCAATGTGTTTTGCTTCTAACTATGTCACTACTAGGATGTATAAAAGATAAATGGAAAATGGTTCCTTCAAAAATATTTGAGAACTCAGCGGAAAACTCTCGACTGGCTGGAGTCATACTTAACGCAAAGGGAAATGGTTGTTAGAGGTCAATCATCTCAGTCACAGGACATTATTGCAGGAGTTCCTCAAGGTAGGATCTTTAGGCCAAACCATCTTCAACTACTTCATCAATGACCAACCCTCATAAGGGCAGAATTGTGGATATTCACTGCGAATTGCACAATATTAAATTCCATTCTCAATTCCGCAGATAATGAAGTCACCCATGTCTTCATACAGTAAGGCCTGGGCACCATTCGTGCTTGGGCTAAAATATGGCAAATAACATTCAAGCCACATATTCCCGGGAATGACTCCCAGCTCCAACATGCGAGAGTCTAACCAGCAACCCTTTACATTTGGTGGCATTATCAATGTCAAATTCCCTCACATTCAACATCCTGGCGACGGGGTGTAGGGTGGGGGGGGTGAGACACTATTGTCCAGAAACGTTATTGCACCAACTATATAAATACATCGCAACTCCCTGAGACAGATTTGTAATTTGTACCCATTATCCTTGATGAATGTACCCTAACAGTTTGATTGCCATCTTGCAAAATAATTGTTTTGCCATCTAAGCCTATGATCTTCCCTGGGCCTTTCCATTCATTAAAATTGTCTCTCGTATAGTATACTATGTCTTCTTGCTGAAAAATGGTCTTTGATGGCCATATATTATGTCTTAAAGTTCTGAGAATTCTTTCAGAGACTTCTGCTTCCAAAAAAGCTTTTCTACTGCTATGTAATGCATTTAAATGCTCAGCAAAGGCAGAGCTAATTGTAGTCCCTTCCCAAGCTGGAGGCTGGTCATATAAAATGGACGGAATTTTAGGATTTCTACCAAACGCTAATTGATAGGGACTATAGCCCCCAACCATGTGCAATGAATTCTTTGCATGTACTGCCCATGCTAAGGCTGAATTGAGCCTGCAGTTTGGTCTAGCTGCCAAAATTTTCTGGAGCACGTCATCTATTACAGCATGGTTTCTTTCACACACACCATTACTAAATGGGCTTTCTGCAGCCGTATTCATAACTGTGATATTCATGTTTTCACACATATCCCTAAACTCATCATTAGCTAATTCTCCTCCATTGTCCGTAAGGAATTTTGCCAGTGGGCCATTCCTGTCCCTATCCATTTTTCCACGATTTGATCCAGAATTACTCTCTTTTCTTTACTTCGTACAATCGTTGATTGTATAAATCTGGTTGCTAAATCTACAAAATGCAAAATAAATATATTATTGGCTTTATCCCAGATCTTAAGGTCCATGGCCATAATGTTATTAAAATTTCTGGCCAAAGGTAGGTTTACTATCGGTCGTGCTGGTGTCCTTCTGTACTTCCTACAAACTTCACAGTGATCACTAACCTATTCTATCAGTTTAGTATAGTCTTCATCCCTTACCCCTGCATCCTTTAATACATTTTTCAGCCTCCGAGGAGACGGATGAGCAAATTGCCAATGCAGTTTTAATACAACAAGCTTTTCATCAGCTAAAGTCCATTTTCAACTGCCATTAACACATCCTTAACAGTACTTGAAATATTATTTGTCAGTAATGGAATACAATAGTGTCCCGACTGTGTAAATTGTAAGACCACCGTCTTTCCAAAAACTGTTGCCTTATCCTGTTCCATATCAAGTTTCATGTGTGCTTTCTTCATCGACGGTCTGCTCAGAAGCAAAGGTATCTCATTTGATACAACATCCGTGCTAATGAAATGATTCACTCCGGCAATATTGCAAGGGATCACCACTCTTTTCAGCGACTTCAGAATATTATCATCCCCAAACCTGAAACTTGTGGAACTTTCAAATTCCTTAACCTTGTTACGATTTTCAGCATTCAAGGAGTCCAGGTAACATTTTAACCAGGCAATTCCACACACAGTAGATGTGCAGCCACTGTCTAATACAGCACAATTGAAGAATTCTGCAACCAACACCCTCATTACCGGTGTAAAATTGCTTGTTAATAGGACAATGCCTTCTTTCTGGTCACTATCTTTTTCCTCTTCTGACTCTTCCATGTCATGTGTCGCTTCAAACACTATTATAATGTGTTGGACAGTTGAAAGCATAATGGTATTGAGAGTCACGTCAAAAACGTCAATTTATCATACCCCGGGCATTTCTGGGGTTCATCTTCCTATTTCCATTCTCCATGTCTCTCCTCCTATTATAGGTTCTAAATGGGTTTCTGACCTCATAATTCCCAGGTCCCAATCTCCTTCTATAGTCTTGGAACCTGTTTGTAGCCGTGCGATTTTGCCATCCTGTTAGTAGTGTATCTTCCATATTCTGATTTATTGCAGACTGGCCTATTTGGGTCATCAGAGCCATCGGAATCGAATGTTTCCCCAGAAACCTTTTTAAAGCTCCTGTCTTCTGATCGAATAAGGTATCCTTATCCGCAAACTGAACTCCTGTCAAAACCAGGAGCCTATCCATGTTGCTCATTCTAGCATAGTCAAGTAATTTAAAGGCCAACACAGACTGTGGAAATTGCAGGTTGTGTTTCTGCAGCCTTTTATATAGTCCGCCAAATTCCATTATATAGCCTTCAATGGAGAAATCCTCGATTTTCCGGAACCCATCAAAATCCGACCATGCTTCATATGCACTTAACAAGTCATCCTTTTTGTAACGTAATAGAGTCTCCAGACCTTCTTCTGAGTCTACCTCTTCCAATTCTTGTTCCGAAAACACTTTGCTTCAGATTTTACTGTCAAAATGTAGAGAAAGAGCCAATGCCATACCTTGTTTTCTCTTTCCCAAGACAGTTACCTTATTCCACATAACTACTGCACTTCTCCATTGGTCGTATGATCTCCTTTCAGAAAATAAGGGGGGCTGGTCATATCCGGCCATCTTTATCCTAGGTTCAGCCATATATCTTCTTTCTTTTTCTTCTCGCTCACTTCTTGGTTTGGCCTGGAAAAGTTGCATCTTTTAAACCTTCACATTGGCACAGCAACCATCCTGTGCTACCATTTGTTAGACGTTTAGCTGCTGTTGTAGAAAGAGTCAAAGGTACTGCTCCTTTTACAACCACCTTTATTTCACTTTAACAGACTGCACAAAACTCTATCTCCACATCACCTGACACAAAGGCCACCTGAAGTCCCTTTACATATCAGTGTCAATTATTGAACACTTAACATAAATGAGACAACTAATTGAAATGTCTCTTAACCCATTCCTTAACACTCTGTCCACCCTCCCTTCCCTCGCTGCATTGCACCTCCCTCGACCTGAACACCAAGCACTGTGGCCTTGTGCCACAGGGTTCAACATGGAAACCTGCTTACATTTGTCACATCCGCAGAGAGCTACTTGGTGCATGCCATCCTTAAACAATAGTGAACTAGGTGCCACCAGATTCTTGCACGCGACTGACTTTATCCTAAATGTCAGACTTTATTGAAAACTGTTTCTGGTTAATAATTATGCATGGCATGCAAAGTACAACCCCACCAGAGGCCCAAATAAATTTCAACATGCTGCAAATATGGCATTGACTTTGGGCGAGATTTTTCTGCATATTGGCAAAAGCCGATGTTAGGTGGGAAAAATGGTTTTGAAGCTGTCAATTGCAATGGAGAGAAAAGGGCAATGTAGAAGTTCCGGTCATGGGTCCTGATACCCTCCGGATCTGAGATAAGGGATCCACGCAGGTAGCTGCTGACTGACCCTATGGGCTGGATTCTCCGCAGCCCTGCGCCGCAAGTGCCTTTGCCGCGGGGGCGGAGAATCAAAATTCCTGACAGAAGCGGGTCCGGCGCCACTCCCGCGATTTCCCGGGCACCAGAGAATCGCCCGTCCGCGAATTACGGCGCTTGGCTGGGCGCCATTTCCAGATACTCTCCCATTGATACTCCGCTTGCTACCGGCCAAGTTCCTGACGGCAAGGAACTAATGTGGTATGGCCGGTCGGGACTCAGTCCGCGGCCGCCCTGGTGGGCGGGCGGGGGATCAAGCACCTGGGTGGGGGGGGGTGCCTGATGGACAGCCAGGACAGCGATCAGGCCGGTCCAATGCAGCGGTGCGTGGCCGATCGGGGAGGGGCCAACATTGTCCATGTTAGTCTGCGGTCCAGGTCCGCCATGGCGCTTGGTGTGTCCGCTGGAGGCCGCTGCCATGTGCATACGTGGATTCGGAACCGGAAGTGCGGGGACCCATATGCGCAGCTAAAGCTGCGAGAATCACTCCGGGCCCCTGCTAGCCCCTATAGGGCTGAAAGTAGTTATACTTAAGGTAGTAATTTCTGGAGTAAAACTCCATTGTTTATGCACTGGTGTGGGGATATATTCTCATTTTGGGAGAATCCAGCCCTATGTCTTTTTTCCAGTGAATAGAAGGTGGAGCTGTGGTCCAGATCCTTAAGGAACCGAATTCACGACTTCACGTACATGCTGCAGAACCCAACAAGTTACAGGTCTCTCAGCATGCCCTTCTTCTCTCTGCATGCCAGCCATAGGGCTGGATCATCATTGGGCTGACTGAGAGGTGACTCCAGGTCGAGCATCTCCTTTTCCAACTCCCTGAACCTGGAATTCCATCTATTTATCGACTCACTCGCATTCTCCTGGCAGAAAACTTGAGTCTTGCCCATGTCCCACCATAGCTTCAAGGAGCAGGAGCCTCCCCTTTTCCTTCTTCAGCCTACCCAGAAGTGACAGAATGAGCCCAGGAACCGCTTGTCCACGAGAGGCTGTTAAAGTGCCAGTATGCGGACCGTGTCTGAGCGCGAGATGGAACAAGCCTCGCCCACACCAGAAGGTGGTCCGAGCACGGCACCTGTTGCACAGAAGCTGTTGGAGTGTGGGCCAGGTACCCCCTTGAAATGTAAAGACGGTTGATTCTGCATGCTCCAACTCCAGGCCTGGAAAGTGAACACACTGGAGTCAGAATGGAGATGTCACCAGATGTCCATAAAGTCAAGGTAAATGTCCAGGTCCCTCAACTTCTCCACTGCTGGCATGCAGCACTGGGTAGCAAGACAGTCCCTTGTCCAGAGGGTGCATTTGAAATCACCCCCAAGGTTGATGGACTTGCCCGCATCGATGGAGCTGAGAAGAATGGACAGTTGTTCAAAGAATGTTGCTTGCTGCTGGCCAAGTAGGGGAGAGTGGACACTCATTTCATTTCATTTTTTTTTTTCATTCACAAGGTGAAGAACCATGCCCTCCACATGGACGATCATGTGAGAAATAGGCTTGACAGGGGCTCCTTCACCCCCAATATCTCCGTCTGAAATGCGAGACCAACAAGATAGCCCCCCCCCCTTCCAGAATGGGAGGCCAGGTGACTAATATAGACCCCCCCTTGCCACTCCAGGAGTCATGTGACTTTGTCTCCTGGAGCACCGTCGGTGACCTGCACCCTGAGCAGTGAACATAGAACATAGAACAGTACAGCACAGAACCGGCCCGTCGGCCCTCAATGTTGTGCCGAGCCATGATCACCCTACTTAAACCCACGTATCCACCCTATACCCATAACCCAACAACGCCCCCCCTTAACCTTACTTTTTTTATTAGGACACTACGGGCAATTTAGCATGGCCAATCCACCTAACCCGCACATCTTTTGGACTGTGGGAGGAAACCGGAGCACCCGGAGGAAACCCACGCACACAGGGGGAGGACGTGCAGACTCCACACAGACAGTGACCCAGCCGGGAATCGAACTTGGGACCCTGGAGCTGTGAAGCATTTATGCTAACCACCATGCTACCCTGCTGCCAGTGAAGAGCTAGGGGAATCATGGCTGCCTAGTAAATATTCCATGAGGGGTGAAAGTCTGGAGAGAATGCTCGCTAATGACATGCTGTTGTATTAAAATGAGGATCCTGGGCACCCACGCTGCAATTCCTACTACTCCATTGGCTGGGGGTGGCGGAGGCGGGGGGGGGGGGATGATACAAAATTCCAATCACGCCGGAGAGAATTGCCCACTCTGAGGTTCTGACAGATAGAGAGAGAGGGCTCAAAATCGACTCCTCTGTCTCAGATTCAATATTCCATTTATGGTGAAGTTAGGAATAGGTTAGGTATCATCTGTTACAAATAACTTACAGGCATGAACAGCAGTGTTGTGGCAGATCACGCTGTCAGCATTTACTCAAAATACATTCAATGACATAAATGCAATGCGCTTGATTTGTACATTGCATTCAGCATTTTATGTAATTGGCTAGAATAATGCACAAATCCAGCACAAGATGGGAATTGGAGAAAAATTCGGATGGCGACCACTGTCCCATAACAAGATACAGTTTTGACTTTTCTGTAAAGAGGTACAAATGCTAAAATCCCCTCTATTAGTACTGAGAGTTTGATTAGGCAATAACTCAGAAAAGTACTTTTTCTTAAATAATTTGTATCAACTGATACATCAGCATCTGTCAACAAAACAACTTTCATTTTAATATTCCTTCTCCTTCTTTCAGGATAACGTCAGTGACGCATGAGAAACTGGTGGCACCGGACACATGATTGTTTAAGGATGGCATAAACCAGTTGGCTCTAATCAGTTTTGACCAAGGTAAGCAGGTTTTCATGTTGAACTCTGTGGCACAAGGTGACCAGCAAATGATAATTTGCACCCTAGTGGTCAAATCTGCATTTAGCATCACCTGGCGTGACTCAGAGGGCGGGTTTCTCCGTTTTGCCAGCGCCCGGGGGTTTCCCGATGGCGTGGGGCTGCCCCACAATGGGAAACCCCATTGACCAGCCGGCGCAGCGGAGAATCCCGCCGGCGGGTCAGGGCAGAAATGTGGCGCGGCGGGGCAGAGAATCCAGCCCACGAGTCCCACTGCCGCATTTGCTGTAGATGAAGACAGTGGGCTGAGAGGCAGCTATTCCCTTTAATGTGATAAAATAACCCAAGGCATTTCAATGGAGTTATTGTCAAGAGAATTCTATTTACAAAAGAAATGTTTCTTATAGTGAATCCTGTCCCAGTTGTAAAATATTAAACAAACTGTAGCACTAAGCTGAACTTCCATGGACAAGTTTGACATGGGGTGAACAACATAAAGATGCACTGTCATGCTGTCTGTAATTTTTGCTTTTTTTAATGAGCGGTGTTAAATTGCAAAAGTGACCAACATTCAAAAGATAGTCCATTGTTTGTTTTTTTCTGTAATTCTGATGTAAATCAATATGGATTCCTATAATAACAATTAAAATATAGACTAACGCATCACTCAGTAACCTTTTAATTAGAATTCATTCATTTTCAATCCATCTAGTCATTTCTTGATTTTGTTTAGATTTTAAAGTCAAATTTGGTTTTATCAAAATTGAGTGCATCATTTGCAGAAGCGCTTTTTAGTAAAGAGCAAAAAATGAATTCATCCTACATTATAATTGTATTATTGTTCCATTTTGAAAAGGCACACAAGCCCTACAATTATCTGGAAGAGCTACCCCCTGTACCATAGAAAACCACATCACAATTCATTACATAGAGGTGACAATGATTGTTTCATAGTTTAAAATAAATGGCCTTTTCAGATGCTAATCAGTCCTTACTGTGTTATCTGACTCATTCTTCAGTTACATGAGTTAATAATTTATGGAATGAAATGTGTTATAATTTTACTGTGTCAGAACTATGTTGTAATTATACTAATGCTACATTTGAATTATTTACAAAAGATGGCTTGATGGTTATAATAACACAGTGCCTTTTGCCTTTCCTTGCACTAAGCTTCACTTAAAGATAAAAGGTTTGTAAAATACAAAAGAAACATCAAACCTGTAAGGACTATATGGCAGGAATTGTGTTGTACATCAGTAAATTTAACATGATTAGGAGTTTTATGCAGAGAACAGTTATTCTGGAAAGTTCTAGGTGTTCCTTTGTTATTGTCTTCATAATGGTGATGTCAAGTTGTACGAAAGTACATCTTATAAAACTGTTTTGAACAAGGTGCATTTATATAGAACAAAGCAACTCTTGTCAGTTAAATAACTGCATTGTTGAGAATATAATTTGGAACTTCTCAAGAATCTCAGACCCGTTGGCCTGCTCTGAGGAGAGTTTATACTTTAAATCAGCAAGTCAGTATAGATGTTGACTGCAATTTGATTTACAGAGGGAAATACGGCAAATGATCAGTACTTCAACCATTAGCCTAAACATTCACCCGCTCTGTTGACGGTGTACCATGGCTATAGTCTGTGCACTCTGCAAGATGCACTGCAACAACATGCAGGGTTTCTTTGGCAGCACGTCCCAAACTCATTGGGTGGGATCCTCCGTCCCGCCGCACCAGATTTCTGGTATGGCAAGCCCCCAGGATACTCTGCCTTGCCAGCCGGTCAATGGGGTTTTGATGGTGGGCAGCTCCATGCCGTATGGAAACCCCTGGGTCGCTGGCGAAACAGAGAATCCTGACAGCGGAGAATATGGCAGAAGAGATCATCATCTACAATTCCACTATAAAGTCAACCACACCCCAGTGGGTGTTCTGGGGGCAGCTTCAGCATATAGTCTGCAGTGGTTCAAAAAGGTTCACCAGCAACTTCTTCGAGGATAATCAGAATTGGACAATAGGTGCTGACCTTGCTAGCCATATCCACACCCTAAGAATTAATAAACACAAGTAAAACAATGGAGAAAATCAAATTCATTATATTTGCTGTTTATTGCTCTGGTGTGAAAATTGAATGTTAATCATTTGAAGATTATGCATGTAAAGATTTCAATTTGTTTATTTCAACTTTTTTGAATAACCGTTGCCATTAGTGGGCAGCATGGGAGCATAGTGGTTAGCACTATAGCTTCCCAGCGCCAGGGTCCCAGGTTCAATTCCCAACTTAGGTCACTGTCTGTGCGGAGTCTGCACGTTCTCCCCGAGTCTGCGTGGGTTTCCTCCGGGTGCTCCGGTCTCCTCCCACAAGTCCTTAAGGACGTGCTGTTAGGTGAATTGTTCATTCTGAATTCTCCTTCTGTGTACCCGAACAGGCTCCGGAATGTGGTGACTAGGGGATTTTCACAGTCATTTCATTGCAGTGTTAATGCAAGCCTACTTGTGACAATAAAAATTATTATATTATTATATTATTATTATTATAAACTCATAATCGGCTATGGTTATCCCAGTAGAAATCCATACTATTCCTGCAGTGCACAAGGAGGCCATTTGGCCCATAGAGACCGCACCAACCCTCTGAAAGAGTACTCCACCTAGGCCCACCTTATCCCCGTAATCCCGTTATTGCTTATGACCAATCCACCTAATTTACACATTTTTCGACTGTGGGAGGAACTAGCAGAAATGCTATTTACAGATCTGTAGGTTGGGTTTCTGATATTCATCTGCCAAACCTACAGCAGAAGATTGTGAGAACATTTAGGAAAATCTCCCAGTCAAAGACACTGAGACCACAGCTTCCAGTGGAAGTATGACTCAAGTTGGAAAATCAGTGCCACAGTGTAACCCCATCTGTGTTCTGGGCATCCTTCAAACTCAGCTCCATATTGAAAGCATGGGATAGGTGAATTTATCATTTGATCTCATGTTTTATAGCAATGCTGTGGAAAATGTCAAATTTCCATTGGTAAATGTCTTGTTTTCAGCTGACTTGCATGACCACCTATTTTGTATAAAGATTCCAGCACGACACCTGAATCATAAAATAGTGGTTACGTTGATTGTGGGATAAATGTAAAATATCAATTTTTTTCTAATTCCTTCATAGGGTGAGCATTGTTGGCAAGGCCAGAATTCTTTTACTAATTCCTAATTACCACTGAGAAGGGTAATAAAAGCTTAATCCTAAAAAGAGGATTAACTAGGCTACATTATGTGGCATATGTAAAAAGCAGGGGATTGGCCCAAGGTGAATTTCTCAATTGGAGAGACAGTGCAGACATGCTGGACCAAATGACCTTCTCCTGCTCTGTATTTAGTAATTCTGTCATAAGTGTACATTTATATATTATATATATATTAAATATGCAAATAATGGAAATATTGCCTCGTTACTCAGTGAATGATTTTTGATATTAATCTCTTTAATGTTGCCTTTATGACTATGATGACCTGTCTTTATTTTCTACCTATTCCTCAAGGCAGGTACCACATACCTAAATCTATGCTTGGCCATTTTAAATTTTCTGTTTTAGCTCAAAGTGATATAACATTTGGCGGTATTGCGCAGAACCATCATGTTTAATCATCAAATAGCCATCAAAAGGTACAAATAGATGAAACACTGCTGCCCTGCTAGATAGGCTATGTTAAGTAGGAAACAGGAAAGAATTTCAAGTATCTTGCTGTTTATCAGTCAATGGTAGATGGATTAATCTGCACATATCCTGTGAATACAACATGGCGAAGAAATAGTTCACACTTTTTAGGAAGTCATTTCCCATTATTAACTTCAAGAGAAATAGTGCAAACTGATCAGAAACATTTGTCTTTATTTGTGACTTAAATGCAGTTTCTATCCTATGGAACTTAATTTGTTGTTTTAGTTGATCAATTTCTCGAAATTGGAATATATTTTTAGAAATGATGCAATAACTAAGGAGTTTTTTACTGTGGGTTCTCTTGGGGTTTTTTTCATCGGCTGTTGTAACTTTGGCAGAAACCCCGTTTATGCTAATCTTCATCTGAAATTATAGCAGACGATCAGGCAGACCTTTGAAGAAATGGCCAAAGTGGGTTTTTTTTGAGGTTGCATATGATTTGGCCATTTCATGAGTTCCACCCCATATATTTGATGACTCTCAGGAAGACTCCACAAAATTTATTTCTGGTCCTTTAAATAGTTTGGCAATATTAGTTTCATATGCTTATTTAAAAACTTTGCTTTCACAAGTTTAACATAAATTGCACGGCACAGGATCCTTAGGACCAATCAGCCCATGTTGATGTTTATGCTCCACTCAAATCCTTCCCATCCTTTCTCTTCTAATTCATCTATACTATTCATCTCAACTACTTGTGGATGAGGTTAACAGTGAATCTGAGATGAAACTAAAGTAACAGAAGAGTAACAACACTAGCAGGCACCTGGAGGAATAACAAGATGCAATTTGTCCAGTAACAACCCGCAGGAGTCTCGAGTCATTGAGGTGTGAACGGCCATAACAAGAATATTGTCTACCAGAGATCAGTGGGGCTATACGAATGGTAACTCCTAAAGGAAAGGAACTTGAAAGATGTAGACAGCAGGATCCACAGAGGGAAATATCAGAGACTGAACAGTACAACTGCGAGCACCCTCATTGGAGAAGGAGGCTAGTTCTCCATCAACAGTCAGACAGGCCAGTTCCATCTGTAATCCGAGCCATGGCGGTCTGTTCCCTCTAATATTTAAAGCCATTGGCAGATTGCGGATATTTTTCTCTAAAAGACGCAGTTTCCCACCTTCACTGAACCAAGAAACGTTTTGTCCAGACTTGGTCATCTAAGCGGTATTGTGTGGTAAATATTAGCTTGATTTGACCTAAAGAGTTACTAAAAATTGCATGTTGCTTGGGAAAAGATGTGTCTCAAGTGACTTCAGGGATTGTGGATATTATTTGCGAACAAGAGGTAACTTAATTATTAACGTACTTAAGTGTCAGTGATTATATTAGTCTTTTTTTTGTCTTCTTTTATTTTAATAAATATTCTTTACTAATTGTTTGCACAACAATGGTTGGGTTCCTCACTGGGTTGTATATTGTTCCTCATGTTATTCCAAATAAAAATCCACCACAATGAACCATTGTTTCACGTTATCCTTCAGTGTTTTGACAGGTTCTCACAGGTAACATCAGTGGGGTTTCTAACACTACCTTGTGAGACCTTCCTCATTTCCACTGGATGTTGTGTGTAAAAAGTCTTCTCATTTCCCCTTCTGGTTCTTTAAAAAATGTTTTTAGAGTACCCAATTCATTTTTTCCAATTAAGGGGCAATTTAACGTGGCCAATCCACCTAGCCTGCACATCTTTGGGTTGTGGGGACGAAACCCACGCAAACACGGGGAGAATGTTCAAACTCCACACAGACAGTGACCCAGAGCCAGGATCGAACCTGGGACCTCGGCGCCGTGAGGCAGCAGGGCTAACTCACTGCGCCACTGTGCTGCCCCCCCTTCTGATTCTTATTGTCGATTAAAAAAAAATCTCTGAGCTCTGGCTACCAACTTGCAGGACAAAATGATTACTTTTTATTTATTGTATCAACATCTTGATAATTTTGAACACCTCTATTCACTCTCCCATTAACCTTCTATCTCCCAAAGGGCAGAAACATAATTGAAATCCCTCATTCCTATGGTATAGGGCTTGTGGCACAGTAGGTGACGTCCCTGCCTTAGAACCAGAAGCTCTGGGTTACAGTCCCACCACAGGACTTAATGGCCAATAATAATAATAATAATCTTTATTGTCACAAATGGGCTTACATTAACCTTGCAATGAAGTTACTGTGAAGAGCCACTAGTGGCCACATTCCGCCGCCTGTTCAAGTGCACAGAGGGAGAATTCAGAATGTCCAATTTACCTAACAGCATGTCTTTTGGGACTTGTGGGAGGAAACCGGAGCACCCGGAGGAAACCCATACAAGCACAGGGAGAACGTGCAGACGCCTCACAGGCAGTGACCCAAGCCGGGAATCGAACCTGTGGCACTGGCGCTGTGAAGCAACAGTGCTAACCACTGTGCTACCGTGCCGCCTAAGGAAGGTGCACTCATAATGTGGTCAAACAGGTCGAATGTGTCAACCTGCAAATCCTTCCAACACACCAATAGCTGGCGGTAAGAGTGGGAGAGATTCCTGGTTAGCCATGCTTGATGTGGAGTGACACCCCTGAAGCTATATAAGCCTCTGGTGGCAGACTAGCGACCCATTATGGGAATTACTAGCTCAGGAAAACAGACAAAAGTCTGCCTTAGAGCATCACCAGGTGCAGGAAGAGAATTGGAATGGAATCCCTAAAGTATTATTATTTTTTCTTTATTCGTTTATGGGATGTGGGCATCGTTGGCTGGGTCAGCAATTATTGCTCACCCTGAGGGCATTTAAGAGTCAACCACATTGCTGTGGATCTGGAGTCACATAGAGGCCAGGCGAGGTGAGGATTACGGGTCTCCTTCCCTTGAGGACATTAATGAACCAGATGGGCTTTTATGACAATTGACAATATGGGATTCTGTCCACATTCATGTAGATCACGTCCATTGTGCTTCTTTGCGGTTAACAAAAATATTACTGAAACATTTCAAGACCAAACAACTTAATGTTTTGTGATGTTAAAAGTAATTAGGGATTTCCAACATACTGTATGACATTGTTCATGTGCATTACAGACTCGTTATAAATTTGCAGCAATCTGTTCTGTGTTTATCTTCTGAGACTCACATTTGGATTTCTTAAGCAGTAAACCTGTTTATCAAAAGCCAGGTGTACTGTTTCATTGTTAACTTTGTGTTTATCTGTAAAAATATTGTCAGTAATGAAATTCCCTTTTCAAAATTGTAAATATAGATTAAGCGTTTGAAATTAATTAATCTTACCGACTCTCTTAAGTCATGAGTGGATGTGCAAATTAGCCTGTGGAGTAATCATTTTGAAAAAGAATTGTAAATAGCTCTTCTGCTTGAATTGACGCAAGGATAAAATTCAACAAAAGCAGTGGGAGCAAAATATTGCCGCACATAATTTCCCTTCTGACATGGTGACGTTCTTGGGGTCTTTCACAATTTCGGGCAGTGGAATTACTTCAGATTTAGTGACTTTTCACCTATTATGTTAGTGTCTTTCACAGTTCAATTTTTTATGTACCTAGTACCTCAGAAGAAACTTTTGACCTCTTTTCCTTTCCAGACAAAGAAGTGATAGAAGTCCCACAACATCTATGCCGTGTGGGAAAGCTGTTAAATTTTTAATACAAAGTTCATTTGTCCATTCGATTGATGTAATTGATGTGCATCTCTTTCGCCCCAGGATACAGGTTAATAACCGTCTAACCTGAGGAAAAAAAAAAGATTAAAGCAAAATATCCTGTGGTTAAGGTGACCATTAGTAATATTTTATTACAAAGACTTTTCTCTGGATGTTTACTAAGATCAAATACTATCTTTGCTCTTTTGTTCTGCTCTGCTTCTGGCTCTCAAAAACAATTCAAATATAAACAATTCAAATATAGAAAAGTTATCAGGTGGAAATACATCCAAAATAATATATTAACGTTATCTTCTGTCCTTTAAAAATGGACCAAATAATGACAGACCTTTTCCCAAATCGCATTAGGACTTGATTTCTTTTGACTTTGTAGAACAACACTTTTTTCACTGTAGAGTACAGCACATGTGTAAAACATAATTTTACAGTTATAATGCTAAGTAAAATAAAGTGAATAAACCTGTCAGCAGGGTGAAATGCAGAGATGGAGTGACATTAGTTAATTTGATATTTATTCAGTGCTGTCAGTGTGTGAGAAAATTATGTCGATGGGTAAAAATGGAAGGTTGTCAAGTCTTACCATCAACCTCATCATTTTTAATAAATGATCACTGTGGGATACTGGGAGCACACTGGAATTTGAATACAGTCACTGCACCTTTTCTGTACTTGGGTTTAAATTCAGCCTGGCCAACTTTGTGGAGGTGCCGGGGAGGGGTGGATGGGGGAGGGACGAAAGATTGAGTCTCCCACTCTTATGAATTTAATAGTTCCTTTATCAAAGAAACTAGGAGATAAATTAGCCCACCCTGTTTGACTCGAGAAATGCAATAGCCGGAAAATTAAATTCTCTAGTTTCGGCACTACGGGTTTCCAGGTGACATCCAGGCCACCCTCGTTCACCTCCCTTATGGTTTATGTTGAACACGGTTTTGGTAATGGTATTAACGTGGGGATTACAAACATGCACAGAAAGTATGCAGAGGGCGCAGATCATGATGTTGGTCAGCGTGCAATGCCAATTTGCTGCCAGAGCAGCCATCTTGAACCTCACCACTCGAATTAACTTCCTCTTTTAAATGTACACAGTTCACGGCCCGTTCAACATCAGGAAGGGACTCACCAGTGCTATTTAAAGGGACCAGCAACAACTCACAGATTAGTTGCTGATTATTTTCTACCAGTTCTGTTTGGGCTTGTGGAAGCTGGGTGTTTTGAGAAGTTGATCAGAGTCGAAGGATGCAGGGCGTGGCGCTGCATTTGGGGAAGGTATTAGATGTGACTGCACGAGACCTGGGCACGCCATAGCTCCATACCAAGAGTCCCAAAGTAGTAACCTCCTTTGGCTGGAGCATAAAAGGGAGATAGAGCAAATAGCCCTGAACTGCTATCTTTATTCCCACTCAAAAAAACAAAAAAAAATCTCAGCTCTCAATGCACTTTCAAATACCCTTAGAACTCAGGAATACCTGCTGGACTGAGATGTTCGAATACTCTATTTTGAGAAAGTAAGAAGTCTTATAACACCAAGTTAAAGTCCAACAGGTTTGCTTCGAATCACTAGCTTTGGGGGCACAGCTCCTTCCTCAGGTGAATGACATGATTCACCAGGATAAGAGGCTTTCCTAAGGGTGCTGTCAACTCCAAATGTGACTCTGTTGGCACCACAGCACAGTGATGAAACTGATTCCACAGCAGAAAGTTTGGGCTCCAATATCTGCACAAAGCTCTGTGGCAAATTGAAACGCTGCTTCTCCATGCAACAGGGTTTCCGGCAGGCTACAACAGCAGCATCTACCCAACAATGTGGCACAACACCTAGGTATGTCCTGTCACAAAAAGCAGGACACATCCAATCTAGCTAATTACTATCTCATCATCATACATTCCATCATCAGCAAAGTAATAGAAGGTAGTGCCCACAGTACTATCGGCAACGACATGTTCACCGATGTTCATTTCGGGTTCTGCCAGGGCCACTTGTCTCCAGATTTTATTGCAGCCTTGCTCGAAACATGGACAAAAGAATTGTGGGTTGATGGGGGGGGGGGGTGTCTCCACTGGTTGGAATCATACCTAGCACAATTCAAAAGATGTTTGTTGGAGAGCAATCGTCTCAGCCCCAGAACACCACTGCGGGAGTTCCTCAAGGTAGTTTCTGAGGCTCAACCATCTTCAGCAGCTTCATTAATCACCTTCTCACCCACATATGGTTAGATGTGTGGATGTTTTCAATTGCACAATGTTCAGGACCATTTGCGACTCCTCAAATACCAGAGCAGTTTGTGCCTGCATGCATCAAGACATACATCATTTAGCCTTCTGCTGATAATGGGCAAGTAACATTAGCAACAAAGAGTGCCAGGAAATGATCACCCCACCCCTTCACATTTAATGGCATTATTGTAGCTGAATCCCCCACTATCGACATCTTGGTGTTTATTATTGACCAGAACCTGCATTAGGCCAGCCATATAATAATAATAATAATCTTTATTGTCACAAGTAGGCTTACATTAACACTGCAATGAAGTTACTGTGAAAAGCCCATAGTCGCCATTCTCCAGCACCTGTTCACAAACAAACATAGAATATACAGTGCAGGAGGCCATTCGGCTCATCGAGTCTGCACTGACTCACTGAAGCCCTCACTTCCACCCTATCCCCTTAACCCAATAAACCCCTCCTAACCTGTTTGACCCCTGGAGCTGTGAAGCAGCCGTGCTAATCACTGTGTTACCGTGCCGTTGTAAATACATAAATACTGTGGCTACAAAAGCAGGTCAGAGGCTGGGAATTATACAGAGAATACACACACCCCCTGACTCCCCAAATCCTCGTCACCATCTACAAGGCACAAGTCAGCAGTGTGATGGAATACTTTCCGCTTGTCTGATGAGTGTAGCTCTAACAGCACTGAAGCTCTATACTGTGGTATCCTGTAAGACTGGCAACCACCAGCTGGACCAATGAATAAACGGTTTGTTCAGGTAACTATTTACAGAGATTGAGATAAAATCGACCGTACTCCACGACACCAGACTCTAAACTGATAAGGAAAACCCACGCTCAGCCCCAGGATTCGCACACGCTGAGCCGATTGGCCAAACGGGATGGATGACCCTCTGAGAGTTTGTCCCTTAAACGGGCATGCTACAAGATCACTCTCCCTTTAAGTCCCTGAATAACACATTTCAATAACTGTAGTATCCACGCCGAGAGAATGCACACGAAATGGCAAGTAGGATGCAAATGAAACCCTTTTATTAACTATACCCAAGTACTCCTCTCTCTTGTCTTGCACCCAGGTCAGGGTGTTTATACAGTGAGGGCTCCCCTCATATTCTGTGGAGGTCAGCTAGTTTACGTGTATTTACATTAACCCCTTGTGTATCTACAGTGATGCATATCACCACACCAGTAACCCCACCTAACCTTTTTGGATACTAAAGGCAATTTGGAATGGCCTAACATGTGCATCTTTGGATTGGAGGAGGAAACCGGAGCACCCGGAGGAAACCGGAGCACCCGAGGACACCCTGGGCGCAATTCTTCGCTCTCACGAAAATTCGGAGAATAGCGGGCGGCGTAAATTTTTACGGACACGCTGGTCCGACGCCCTCCCGCTATTCTACCCCCCCCCCCCACGCCCGCCTCCCAACACGAATCGCTGCCCGCTGTTTTTTTACGGCGAGCAGCGATTCACTCCTGGCCGATGGGCTGATTTCCAAGGCCTTTACGGCCGTTTTTACAAGCGTAAAACATACCTGCTCTGACCGTTTGTAAAAACGGCCGTAAAGTCCCGTTCTCGGGAACCATGGCACCGATTGGTACGGCCGTACCACGGCCGTGCCAAGGGTGCCACGGGCCCGCGATCGGTGCCCACCGATCGCGGGCAGCGGGTACTTACCCCACGCACTCTTTCTCCCTCCGCCGCCCCGATGGATCCATCCGCGGGGCTTCTGCGGGGCATAACGGCCCGCGCATGCGCGGGTTTCACGCACAAGCGCCATGACGTCATCTGCGCATACGCGGGTTGGATTCGTCCAATCGCGCATGCGCGGCTGACGTCATCTGACGCGTCAGCCGTCGCTAACTCTGGCTAGCGGGCTTAACGAAATTCATTAAGCCCGCGATGCCGGAGTTCACGGCCGCGCGATACTAGCCCCGACCGGGGAGATGAATCGGTTCCCGGTCGGGGGGGGCGGAGGCTGGCATCAAACACGCCCGTTTTTGACGCCAGCTTCCCGAGTTTTCGTAACTCGGGAGAATCGCGCCCCCCGTGTCCTCCATGAGGGTTATAACACTCCTTCTTCCCCCCCCCCCCCCCCCGAAGTTTGAAGTGTCATCCACGTTGGTGGAACGGCATGAGGGACCCCTCCAAGCTACTTGGAGTGGGCATCCATGATGATGAGGGACATGGCTCCCTGGAAGGGGCTTGGTCAATCAATGTGGAGGCAGGACCAAGGGTACCCCAGCCATTCCCATGAAGAAAAGAAAAGAAAATCGCTTATTGTCACAAGTAGGCTTCAAATGAAGTTACTGTGAAAAGCCACTAGTTGCCACATTCCAGCACCTGTTCGAGGAGGCTGGTACGGGAATTGATCTATGCTGCTGGCCTGCCTTGGTCTGCTTTCAAAGCCAGCGATTTAGCACCTGTGCTAAACCAGCGGCACTATCGGGGACACCTTCTGGTGCTCCTAGCAAGGTATACAACTTTTGGCCAACTGCCCAATGTCGGCATCAATCCTCGGCCACCAGACGGAGCTGCGGGCCAGCATTTTTATTTTTGATACCCTGCTGTGGAGGTCCTGCAGGAGTGAGCCGTGCCCATTGGAACCACCGCCCTAGTTCCCCAAAGGATGATGCCATCCTCTGTGTTCAGCCCCTGGATCTTGGGTGGCATGGTAGCTCAGTGGTTAGCACTGTTGCTTCACAGTGCCAGGGACCTATGTTCGATTCCCAGCTTGGGTCTCTCTGTGTGGAGTTTGTACCTTCTCCCTGTATCTGCGTAGGTTTCCTCCTGGTGCTTTGGTTTGCTCCACCAGTCCAAAGATGCGCAGGTTAGGCCATTCTAAATTGCCTTTCGTGTCCAAAAAGTTTAGGTGGGGGGACTGGGTTATGGGATAGGGTGGAGGTGTGGGCAGAAATAGAGTGCACTTTCCAGGGGCTGGTGCAGACTTGATTGACTGATGGGCCTCCTTCTGCATTGTAAATTCTATGATTCTATGAAAGCCTTCAAAGTGTCCGGCAATGCCTGGTGCTGGGCCCCATACTGGACAATGTGGCAGATGCGGCACATCTGTGCATCCATCTGGGTCCAAATTCGGATGCGCAATGCTGTGACTGACAAAGAGTCCATTAAATGGAGGGTAGTGATCACCTCGTCGGCTGGAGCTGGTGTCGGTGATCTGGTGGGTAGGAAGGCGGCTCACTCAATGTGTCTGCATGGGAAATCGTCACCCGCGCCCAATGCTCCAGCGTATATATTCATATGTGGCCAACAACAAGGCCCAACGCTAGACGCCAGCAGACGCAAGGGGGGGAATTATCCCATCCTCGTGAACAAACCCAGCAACGGCTTATGGTCCATCAAAAATGTGCCCACATTGGTGGAATTTCTTTACACCAAAAACGACGGCCAACCCTCCTTTTCAAACTGGGCCTTGTTTCATTTGGCGTCTGTGAGGGTCCTGGATGCGAACATGATGGGGCGCTCTGACCCATCGGCCATGCGGTGGACGGCCCTGACCCTGTAAGGCGACATAGCGCAGGTCAAGGAGAGAGGCTTGGAGCAGTCAAAATGGGTTAACAGCCGGGAGGATGATCGATGTCGCCGCACTTCGGAAGAAGTTGCTTTCTGGGGTTGGCCCATTCCCACATTTGGCACTTTTTCAGCAGCTGCTGGAGGAGGGCCGACAGGGTGGCCAGGTTTGGATGAAATTCCCATAGTAATTGGCCAGTCCCAGGACGAAGCAGAGTTCCGTCAGTCTGTCTGGTACAGGAACCTGTTGAATTGCGCTTACCCTGTCCTCAATGGCGTGCAGGCCATGGTGGTCCACATGGTAGCTGAAGTACTTGACTTCGGCCATGTTGACGACGCATTTCTCCACCGGAGGCGGACGCCAGCTTCCTGGACTCACCAGAAAAGTTTGACAATGTCCTGTAAATGTTCCTGGTTAGAGGAGCCCGTGATCAGGACATTGTCAAGGTAAATCCTGACCCAGGGTAATGCATGCAGCTTGTTCTCCATAGCCCTCTGAAAAATGGCACATTCCGAGGAGACCCTGGAAGGCAAGCGGGTGTACTCATTCAGGCCCTGGTTTGTGTTGACCATCACAGAACGCCGAGAGTCGGGGTCCACGATCTTCGCTCGTGTCTAGCTTAGTGAACGTGCAACCACCACTGAGCTTCGTAGACAAGTCCTCAATGAAGGGGACAGGAGAAGGGTCCAAATGAGAAACCTGGCACACTATCCTGGCCACGGCCCATGTATGGTGCCCAGGTCCTCCTGGAACACGTCAGAAATCTTTGCCAAGACCCCTTCAGGTCCATGTGAGTACACGCGCCAAACCCACTGCCTATCCAAACGTAGGTGCCTCAACCAGTTGCAGCCCAGCAAGCTTAGTCTACTGCTGTGCCCCACTACCAGCAGTCGGCTTGTTCACTGATGACCGTACGTGACGGGGACCACCAATTTGCCCTCAATCGCTGAAGGCTCCCCTGTAAACGTGGCCAACTACTAGGCCAATATCTGGAGGCCAGACTGAATCCCGTCAAAAGTGTGGTGGATGACCACGGAGACCGCTGTTCTGGTATCCAGCTCCATCTGGAGGAATGTCCGTTCACCTGTGAGGTCACGTAGATGAGAGCAACCCGTGGGGCCATCACACAGTGCAGCTGCAGGTAGGGGGTGTCTTCCTCCTCTATGAAGTAGGACCGGTCACATGAGCAGTGATCGTGCCCAGCCAAGAGGCTGTGGGAGGGGGGGGGCTGAGTGGGGGGGCCTTTGCTGGGCCGAACTTTCCGGTCTCAGCGACCAACCGATGCTGGTTCATAGCTGACATCTATGATCAGGGGAAAATGTGTGTGGCTTTCAAGGTCTCTGCAGTGGGGGCTGGCTTTTCTCTGGAGTTTGCCCCATCGTCGGGGGCACCATCTCCTCAGGTCGTGGAAAGCTGAACAGCAGTTGGTCGGGCGGCCGAAATTCAGGGCAGCCATGGACGCCCTGCGGGAAATGGCTATCTCGACTGCTTTTGCAGGTCCAGGTGAGTCTCAGCCAAACATTTTCGTTGAGTTGCTGGGTCGCGAAGGGCACAGATAAAACAGAGATTACCTTAAAGGGGTGCGCTACCAAAGTTACCATCCAAGACAAAGCAGTCCATTTGATTGCTATGCACCACCTTAAACATTCGCTCTCTTCACCACCCTATAGTGACAGCAGTATATACTATGTACATGATACGCTCGAGCAACCCTCCGAGCCTCCTTTGACAGCACCTTCCAGACCTGCGTCTTCTACCACTAAGAAGGACAAGGGAGGCAGATGCACGTAAACCTGCAATCCACCATCAAGTCAAACAACATCCTGACTTGTAAATATATCATTGGGTCAGGTTCCTGGAACTCCCTTCCTAACAGCATAATGGGTATACCTACACCGCATGGATGGGAGCAGTTCAAGAAGGTGGTTCATCACCAACTTCTCATGGGTGAATCGATATTGGCAATAAATGCTGTCCTTGCCAGCAATGCACAAATTCCAACAAATAAAATAACAGTGCACCAAGCATTTCCATGTGTCTGCTTTTTCTGTACACTGTTTCATCAAAGTTCTCAGCTGAGCCCTCTGTAACAGAACTTGCGTGTGACCTCATCAGTCAGGGGCTGACATGCATGTGTCCTTTCCCTTTCCCTGCTGCCAGCCCCCACCTGCCCAGTGATTCACACGCAGACCCCACGATGATACTATTCATCAAAGTTTCCATATTCCTACAGTGCAGAAGGAGGCCATTCGGCCCATCAAGTCTGCACCTACCCTCCGAAAAAGCACCCCACCCAGACCCAATCCCCATAACTGCCTTTTCCTTGTAATCCTACCTAACCTTTGGACACTAAGGGGCAATTTAGTATGGCCAATGCATCTAGCCTGCTTATCTTTGGACTCAGAAATCGGAGCACCCGGAGAAAACCCACGCAGACAGGGAGAATGTGCAAACTCCACACTGACAGGCCCCCGAGGTCAGAATCGAAATTGGGGCAGCAGTGTTAACCACTGTGCCAACATGCCACCCAGTTTCAATAGAGTTCATTATTTACATTTCACCAAGGCTATTAATATGCCATTATGAATGCTTGGCTAAATTTTAAAAGCTACAATTATCTCAACAGTTTGGGATGGGCGAGCCATGCAAAACAACATAGACATTGGTGGGACCAGAAGAATATTCTAGCGATCAATGGCAAATGGCCTCCATTGCCAGAAAACATACCGTGGAGGGTCTAGAAAATCCAACCCTAGGTGTTGGAACAGAACAATGGATACTGTTTTTAAATGGAATCTGTGTACTGATGTATCCAGTGATTATTTAATAATGAAATAGAGACCTGCTAATATCTCCAGTATTAAAAAAAATAACTTGATTAAATCCAAGTTCTCATATGGTGTTAATTTTAAAAAGTGCAGTTACAGCAGGTTCTCAGTCAATGATTCTTGCGGAGAAGGAAACTTTGAAGCAACGCAAGGAATGGTGTTGACATTAGTGCTGAACTACAGCACTTTGTAATTCCAGACAAAGCCACAGCTTAATGTGATCCAAAGTCAGGAAGCCCAGTGGTCTTGATGAGCCTAGCCTACTCTGCAACATTCAGCTCTTTTAGACATTGACAAATTGTGATAAAAGAAAAGCCATGAATGCTCAAAATCTGATATAATTGAAAATTCTGGAACCGGTTAAAGGCCAGTCACCACCCAAGAGAGAGAACTAGACTAGTATTTCATTGTTCAGCTGAATGTGTATTGAAGTACAACTAGATGGTTTGGTTGTCCATTCTAACACTTGGCATGCTAAAACAATACGGCTGATTAATGCAATGTCCAGTGACCTTTATTTTGTTTTCAGAATGAATTTGACGTGGGCAAGTTCACATTTATTATCGGTCACTGGGGGCCGATGCATATTTGCACAAGATTCATTAAAAGCTTAGTAGTTACTATCAGGAGATGTTAATTGTATTTCAGAAATGTTGACAAGGTTGCATAGAACGGATTTGAATATGATTAATGCTGCTTTGTAAATTAGAGCAAGTTCGCAATTGTTTAAAACACCTCTTACAATGAGGTGGAGGAGCTGTTGGGACTCACCTTCGATGCTCCTCGCAAACACTTGGAACATAGGTGTTTGGCACATTACATCTAAGTTCAGGTTTGTACGAAGTTACTTTCTGGGGAAGGTGCAGCAACAGGAATGATTGGCAGCTGTACAAGCCAATGCATGGACAGAGGGAAGATGAAGCCTCTAACTTCCTGCAGGACAGGAAATAAAGTCGCACATGTTCAGGGGCCTCTTCTAATAAGGAATGGAAAAGAGGGCACCGTGGTGGTGCAGTGGTTAGCACTGCTGCCTCACGCTGCAGAGGGCCCGGGCCACTGTCCGTGTGGAGTTTGCACATTCTCCCTGTTATGCTTCTTGAAAGAATGCTCGAAGTCGTCTTTAGGTTAAGGATGATTTATTGTGTCCCACAATAAATTACAGATTACACTTGAGAAAAGGCTGCTCTTCAATGTTCTGCAACTAGGCCCCAAACAGACTAGCACCCTTCAGTTTCTTGCACCTCTTGCCACTCCAACCCCTCCGGTTTCAAGTGGCGGAGGCGGGCCTTCGGCGTTCCTTTTATGGGTGTCCCCGCGCTGCCCCCTGGTGACTCAGGCGAGGATCACCACATCCCCCTTCTTCACTTTTTTTTTTTTTTTTCGTAGTTGCAGAGCTGTAGTAAAACACAAAGGTAAAGAGTTAGGTTTATATATATATATACACAGAACAGGGCAGGGCGATGCATTTGTCAGTCCATGTTCACAGGTTCAGACGGTCAGGTGCACGTCTGATCCGTGTAGACCTCCTGAGTGGGCTTGGAGATCCAGGGTCGTTTGTGTCCGTGCGGACATCTGCTGCTGGGGTGTCAGGAAGATGTATGACCGTGTCCTGTGGATCCAGTGTGTCCTGCAGATCGAGTGTCGGAAGGACCCGTGGACGAGGTGTGACCTTCAGAAGGTCTCGCCGATTTCGTCGAACCATTGTTCCATCATCCGACTGCACGACGTAGGACCGTGGCGATGTTAGGCGGAGGACCACCGCCATTTTGGACCAACCCCCAGCTGGGTTTCGCAGCCTCACTGTGTCGCCGATGGCCAACGGTGGCAGTACCTTGGCCTGCTTGTCATAGTGCTGCTTTTGCGCTTGGCGCTGTTGACGCATTTGATCCAGGACAGGCGAGTGATCAGGATTGGTGAAGTGTAGCGCTGGTAAAGTTGTCCGCACATCCCTGTTGAAAAGCATCTGAGCTGGTGATAGTCCCGAGCTCAAAGGTGACGAACGGTACGATAGGAGGGCCAAGTGTACGTCAGATTTTGAGTCCGCAGCCTTGCTGATGAGTTGCTTGACTATGTGGACACCTTTCTCCACCCTGCCATTCGATTGCGGAAAGTGGGGACTCGACGTTATGTGCTGGAAATTGTAAATCTTGGCGAAGTCCGTCCACTCCCAGCTGGCAAAACAAGGACCATTGTCGGACATGACCGTCCGTGGGATGCCATGCCTGGAGAAAGTTTCTTTGCAGGCCTTGATGACGGCTGCTGCTGTGAGATCCGGGAGTTGCAGGACTTCCGGGAAGTTGGAGAAGTAGTCAATGATCAGGACATAGTTGCGGCCCATGGAGTGGAACAAATCAATGCCCACTTTGTCCCATGGTGACGTGGCCATCTCATGCTGCTGCAGTGGCTCCTTGCATTGTGCCGGTCGATGTCTTTGGCACGTGTCACAGGAGAGCACCATGTTGGTGATGTCCTCGTTAATCCCTGGCCAGTAAACAGATTGGCGCGCTCTCCTTTTGCATTTTTCGGCACCAAGGTGCCCTTCGTGAATCCTGTGGAGGATGTCCGCCCGGAGAGCCATTGGAATGACGATCCTGTCGTTCCGCAGTATAATGCCATCGACCACGGATAGTTCAGTCTTGACATTCTGGAACTGTGGGCACCGCCCCTTTGGCCAGCCATGCTGCAGGTTGTGTAGGACTTGAAGGAGGGTGGCGTCCTCCTGTGTCGCCTGACGAATTTGCTGCAGCTTCTCGTCCGTTGCCGGGAGCGTCTCCTTGCACCACTGTGCATGAGCTTCCACATCATTGATGGACGCCAGTGGCGGGTTGTCAGCGTCCATGGCTCGTGATAACGTGTCAGCTATCACAAGGTCCTTGCCAGGGGTGTAGACCAGCGTGAAGTCGTACCTGCGCAACTTCATCATCATGCGCTGTAGGCGCGGCGTCATATCATTGAGGTCCTTGTCAATGATATTGACCAGCGGCCTATGATCCGTTTCCACGATGAAAGTGGGGAGACCGTACACATAGTGGTGGAATTTGGTCACTCCTGTTATTAGCCCTAGGCACTCCTTTTCTATCTGTGCATACCTGCACTCTGTGGCGGTCATCGCCCGTGAAGCGTAAGCCACTGGAACCCAGTCCAACTGGTCATCCTGTTGCAGTAGCACAGCACCAATCCCATGTTGACTGGCGTCAGTGGAGATCTTGGTAGGTTTCACCGGGTCAAAAAATGCAAGCGTTGGAGCTACCATCAGCTGGTATCTTAGATCATCCCATTCAGCCTGGTGAGCCTGGGTCCAGGCAAACTCCGTGTCCTTCCTTGTCACGTTCCTCAACGCCTTTGTCCGTGCTGCCAGGTTGGGTATGAATTTACCAAGGAAGTTGACGAATCCCAGGAACCTTAGAACCGCTTTCTTGTCCTGTGGTCGCTGCATGCTCTGAATTGCAGCGATCTTCTCAGCGTCCGGCTTCACCCCGTGCTCTGAGATTGTGTCGCCCAGGAATGTCAGAGAGGACTGTGCGAAAGTGCACTTGGCCCGGTTGAGCTTGAGTCCAAAGTGGTGTATCCTCTGGAAGACTTGCTTCACCCTCGCAATATGGTCTTTCTCCGTCGCCGACCATATGATGATGTCATCCACATAGACACGTACGCCTTCGATGCCTTCTACCATCTGCTCCATGATTCTGTGGAATATTTCGGATGCAGATATAATGCCGAAGGGCATCCGATTATAGCAGTACCTTCCAAACGGCGTGTTGAAGGTGCATAGCAGGCGGCTGGACTCATCGAGCTGCATTTGCCAGAAACCCTGTGAGGCATCAAGCTTGGTGAAGATGCGAGCTTTTGCCATTTCGCTCGTGATTTCCTCGCGCTTGGGGATCGGGTAGTGTTCCCTGCGAATGTTCTTATTCAGGTCTTTGGGATCTAGACAGATCCGAAGTTCACCAGACGGCTTCTTGACGCACACCAGCGAGCTGACCCAGTCAGTCGGCTGTGTGACTCTTGAGATGACGCCTTGAGTCTGGAGACGCTGAAGTTCGGCTTTTAGCTTGTCCCGCAATGGAGCCGGGACCCTCCGTGGGGCATGAACAACCGGTATGGCTGTCTCTTTGAGCAAGATTCTGTACGTGTAGGGCAGTGTACCCATGCCCGAGAAAACGTCGGGGTAGTCGGTGAGTAGCAGCTGTATGTCCTCGTAAATGCGTGATGATGCAGCCGTGTGCATGAAAATCCGCTGAATGAGCTGCAAATCCTTGCAGGCTTGAGCGCCGAGCAGCGAGGACCTGTTGTCTTCCACAATCTCAAAGCGTAGGCCTGTTACGACAGTTTTGTTGGCAACTTGTAGGTGGCAGGATCCCTTGGAGATGATCGGGTTGCCGTTGTAGTCAGTGAGCTTGCATGCTGCAGGTAACACCTCGTGCGTCCCTGGGACCGATGCGAGATCTTTGCTCGTTAGCAAGTTTGCTGAGGCTCCCGTGTCCAGTTTGAACGTGATGGGGAAGTCCTGTACGTGCACCGTGGCAGTCCATTCACTTGCAGAGTTGATGGCATGCACGTGTCGAGGTTGTGTCGTCAGCTCCTGTGGTCCCGCTGTAGCATTAATAATGCCAATGCTGTACGTGTGCTCCCAGGAGTTGAATTCTTCATGGTCGGAAAAATTGTCGTCGGGAGCCTGAGTGTTCGTGACATCAACTGTGCGGACTTTCAGGTTGCCATGCCGTTGAGTGGACGAGTGAAATTTAGCTGTGGATTGACATTGGGAGGCGAAGTGATTCATTTTTGAACACTTTCTGCACCTTTTTCCTTGGGCAGGACATTGCCCTTTTAAGTGGGAGGAGCCGCAGTAATGACACGTCATGACGTCATGCGTATGCTGCGTTCGCGCATGCGCATTGCGGTTTTCAGACCAGGGCCGGTATTGTGCATAGTGCGCATGCGCGGACCGATCACTTCCGGGTTCGCGTCTTTCAAGACGCTGCGCATGCGCAGAGGGGCCAGAGAACGGAAGAGACGGCCTGGAAAACGGAAGAGACGACCTGTGAGGGGAATTCACCATCTTTATATCGTCCTCGTGGTGGGTGTTTTGTAAGGAATGTTTTTCAAATAGCTCCTGTACCTGCTGCATTTTCTGCTCCTGTAACAAGCATTTTTCTATGGTAGTTTTTAGTGTTAAATCGTTTTGCAGTAATAGTGAGTCTCTTAGTTTTTTGTCAGCAAGACCATAGATTAGCTGATCTCTGATGAGTGAGTTTGTTAAATCACCAAAGTTGCAGCCTTGTGCCAGCAAGCGTAACTCTGTGACCAAGTGGGTGATAGTCTCCCCTTGTTTTTGGAGTCTGTGACGGAGGGTGAATCTTTCAATGATTTCATTGGATTGAGACTTATAGTGTTCATCCAATTTTGCCATTATCACTTGAAACTTAGTTTTGTCTTCAGTATCCGCATATGTGAAAGAGTTATATGTGTCTACCAGTTGCTGGCCACACGATGTGATTAAAAGTGCAATTTTCTTTCCATCGGTGGCTGTATGTAAGTCCTGAGCTAACAAGTACATTTCAAATTGTTGTTTGAACATTTTCCAATTATAATTTAAATTACCTGTAGCTCTCATTGGCGCTGGAAGTACCGTGTGTTCCATTGTTGCAGAAAGTCGTCTGAAGTTGAGAGGCTGCAAAGTCTGGTGGCCTGCCTGTTGCTGGTGCTTCTTCTTTGTCTGCTGTCTTTTTCTTTCTTTGTCTTGCTGGTAGCGCTGGTTCCCTCTGTTCAGAGAATCCACTCCTGTACCATGTTATGCTTCTTGAAAGAATGCTCGAAGTCGTCTTTAGGTTAAGGATGATTTATTGTGTCCCACAATAAATTACAGATTACACTTGAGAAAAGGCTGCTCTTCAATGTTCTGCAACTAGGCCCCAAACAGACTAGCACCCTTCAGTTTCTTGCACCTCTTGCCACTCCAACCCCTCCGGTTTCAAGTGGCGGAGGCGGGCCTTCGGCGTTCCTTTTATGGGTGTCCCCGCGCTGCCCCCTGGTGACTCAGGCGAGGATCACCACACTCCCCATGTCTGCATGGGTCTCACCCCCACAAACCCCAAAAAGCTGTGCAGGGTAGGTAGATTGCCATGATAAATTGCCCCTTAATTTGAAAAAAAAAGAATTGGGCTCTCTGAATTAAAAATAAAATTAAAAGGCATGCTATGACCTATACGGGGATGGAAACGTAGCCGCTTTTACAGCTAAATGGTGATGAAAATGAAAGAAAAGCATATTTTAGCCCACATATATGGGATGTAGATTTGCATGTTACAGGAAGCATTATAGATATTAAAGATACCTGGAATTACTGCCATGCACATGTATTCTCCGATAACGTTTTAAAATTTGACATTGACTTTGGCACACCCAAGTGTTCATCAACCCTGCCGGCTGAAGTGTTCATCAGCACATGAGATGAACACTGTCTATCCTGTATGACAAGGGAAATTGCATTATTATGTCTCAATTTTGCTATCATATAAGCAATTACTGAGTAAAACACAAGAGAAAGCAGGATGCAGAATTTTCTCACCAAAATAGTAATTAATAACACTGAACTGAAAAAAATCTATCTAACCCTGCCACATGTAGTCAGGGACATCCCCTAATTTGTTGGAATACACACTTCAGGGGAAATCCAGAAATTAAAACAAAAACTGCTGATAAGTTATCCCTTAATTTGTGGCACACATTTCTACAGGCTTCTGGTTACCAATACTTAATTGGGATTTTGCACGCTACCAACTGCAACAAAAAGTAAAGCACTCCACAGGCAGAAACTCATTGATTTCTGGTGTCCAGTGTTTCAACCATAGGGCTCTCACTGGCTTTATGTTGCGAGTACCATTGTATTATGGAAATGCCATTGTATTATGGAAATGAGCCACTCCTGTCAGAGAGTCTCAGTTGATACAATTGCAGATGTTTCCAGCATTTTGGGAGCTGTCGCTTCAACATGGCTTTACAGCAATGGCATTGTGTAAACTAGGAAGACAACAGTTGCTGGGCTGCTCCACCAACTTCATATAGACCAATCTGTATGAATTCAAAACATTCGCTACGGAACTCCAGTGTGGTGGCTTGCTGTGCTGTTTCCCTTGTCCATCAGATGCTGTCAAAACAGCGGCATTACATCTGTGGGCAGCACGGTAGCACAGCGGTTAGCACAACTGCTCACAGCTCCAGGGTCCCTGCTTCGATTCCCGGCTTTGGTCAGTGTCTGTGCGGAGTCTGCACGTTCTCCCCGTATTTGCGTGGGTTTCCTCTGGGTGCTCCGGTTTCCTCCCACAGTCCAAAGATATGCAGGTTAGGTGGATTGGCTATGCTAAATTGCCCTTCGTGCCCAAAAAAGGTTAGGTGGGGTTACAGGGATAGTGTGGAGTTGTGGGGATAGGGTGGAGGTATGGCCTTAGATAGGGTACTCTTTCCGAGGGCCTGTGTGGACTCAATGGGCTGAATGGCCTCCTTTTGCACTGCAAATTCTATAACTCTATTACCTGGGACATAGGATTAATTATCACTTGTTGAGCAAAGGTTGGGCATTGAATTGTTGGAATTCTTTTGTCTCATCACCCTCATGAGCAACATCCCCAAGTGCTTGAACTAGCAGAACATCTAATATATCTTGTCATTGAGCATATCAGGGGAAGGCAAGAAATTGGAATATTTTCTGCTGGCTATGTCCTGGTCATATATTTTTAAGCTATGGCAATATGTGAATAAGATAATTAAGGCAGGGACAGAGTGACTGTGTGAATGGAACTAATCCATTTGATATGTTAAGGAGCCTAGGAACACTGCAAACAGTTGTTTGTCTGAGACAAGATAGTAAGAATGGGTGCAGAATATGAATACATTTGAATTGGTTGCTCAGGATTCAAATAATGATATGTAAGGTGAAAAGGAAAGGTGTCATGGAAAAGGTGGACAAAGTGAATTTACTTTGCTTTCATGTTTTAAAAGGTAAAACAGAGAGATGAACGGAATTAAGTCTGGGAGAGTGCAGTTCTAAACAAATTAAGCCAGATAAGGGAAAATATATTAAAGGAGATATTGAATCCTATGGACGAAGCTGTTCTTTTTAGATCTCAGCTAACAGCAGGGAAGGCTATTGACCTCCAATTAAGCAGTGTGTGTGAAGCAAACCTGATTGGAAAATCAAACTGCTGGTTTACCTCAGTAGCAACTGCAAAGATACATACCTGCCCTGTGTGGTAACAGTTAGTGGAGATTTTTATTTTCCATGCCTGCCGCTTAATTTTTGATCAATTAATATTGATGAATATACCATGCCATTAGCAGTTAAGTCTGGGTGCCTGAAGCATGAAATAAAAAATACGACCCTTATACATTTTCAGAAATACTTAATGATGCACTGGTTTATGTCATATCTAGAATACTTTGTCAGTTTTGGTTACTGGGTATAAAAAAGTTACATTATTCGGATGTAGAAAATCAAAAAACACTGATGCCAAGTTGAAACGCAAGATGATGGTAAGAACAGGATCACATCAAAATATATAAATTATTGAGTAATATAGATATTATAGATAAGCGCCAGAATTCTCCGGCCATTGGGATTCACTTTTCCTACCAACACGCACTCCTTGCCCATGGGTTTCCCACCGGCGTGGGGTGACTTCAATGGGAAATCCCATTGACAAGCGGCAGGAGTAGGGAATCCTGCCACCAGCAGACTGTGCGTCCCCAAGAAATACACGGCTAGGGGACCAGAGATTCCCAACCAAGGTAAATCAAAGATTTTACTTCAAAGTATATCAGGAAGTATAAACTGAGGACATAAGGACAAAGTGGTGAAAATAAATTTGGAATGCAAAGAACAAAAGAAATCTCAACTCAGTGATAACTGTTTGTACCAAGAAATGTAATAAAGACAAAATATTGAGCGTTACTTAAGAATATAATTAGATGCCAAAAAGCAATTGTTAATATCCTGCAGTGCTGAACTTCAATGAACCCAATGGTATTTCTCATCTCTGATTCTTTTGTTCATGTGTACATATATTTTTTTCATTATCAACCACCACCGCAGTTAATATTGGAAAGCATCTGCAGTTATACCCCGCTGTACCCTGATCCACATGCTGTCAACATGTGGAATTTTCATATACCTTGCTGACTATGCAAACAAAGGATATTTGGGAATAGGTTGTTTCAAAGCTGTCCTGGGTTTGATTGATAGGTCTGGTTTAAGTACATTAAGAATTTAAATAGTTTAAAATATTAAATGCACCAAGGGGTGCATTAGTACAAATGAACTAAATTTAGCCCTGTGTCTTTCAGTTCTTATCATCGACATCAGTTTAATATTTGAGAATTCTGATTACGTGATGTATATCAGTTAAACAAGTACCACATAGTGGGTTAACTGGAAATAAGGTTATATTAATTTAAAATATCACATTTAGCTGACACAGTAGGGAGAAACAGCTAGGTTCAGGGATAAATCAACTTAACAGTATTTGCATTTACCCATGATTGGTAGGAATATTCAGATTTTATATGCATATCTGTTTTGGTCCTTCTGCATAAAACCTCCACTAATTCTGAAAAGTGACCTGAACCTTTGAAGCCTTTTTGATTTATTTTCCCTGTGACTAGAAAGCGATTCCCATTTACAAATATCCTGACCTGAAAGCTGTTCTGAGATCTGGCAGGTATTTTTATGTGCACATGATCAACAGCAGCAGCAACATTGTCGAAACATCGGAACTGAAACAGCCACTCTATTGGAATCCTGTAATGTCAGACTTGCCATTGACTAACTCTAAATATAGAAGCTCATCAGCCAAAAGGAGCTTTCTTTTTAACAGTATTATCATGCTTGGGGTAATGCTTTCGAGTTGTAATAGATGTAATTAGGACTAATTTTATAAATGTATGCTTATTATCCCGACAATAATGGTCTTTTTCTGTGAGGACTTGGCTGACATATGGATTGGTGACTGGGCCACAATAAAGAGTTGTTGTACTGTGTTCTGTCCAAGCTGACTTTAGTATGGAAAACAGCGAGTACCAGAGAGCATAACCAAAATCCAACATTGCTGTTTGTATGATAATATCTTCAGGTAATGGTGATTGTAGCATATATTAACTATGATATTAAATTTAGTTTGATAAAAGTAATCAAATCATATTGCATGATTGGGAATCACGAATTTAGTTGGATGATTTGCAACATTTGAATGTACACATGCTTGTATTTGTTATGTTCTTCTTGTATCTGACATAAATGTACCACTCATATGAGAATTGATAACCAATAATCTGGATTATTTATATGAAGATAAGAGTATATACAGATAATGTTCACTGGGAGGCTATGAGGTACATCTGACCTTAACTACTGTGGACTGAGTTCAGAGTCTTGGGAGTGATATATCACTTCCTGTGTCAAAGTGTGTAATGATTGGCAATAGTTTAAAGGTACCCTTAAAGGTCCATGTACATCATATCATAACAGTGTTATATGTTTTGGGCACTGAAAAAAAGCGTCTGTTTCACAGATGATTCACTATAAATAAGGCATAAATATTCAATGCAGATTTGCTGAGTAAATTGAAAGATGTTGGACACTTCAATATACATCAACAAGCTATATATAACTTATCCCTTATTGCTAATGTGTCTTTTTGTGGGGTGTGGTTACAGTATTATGGATATATATGGTAGCTAAAATAACATTGTTCTATCTTACTCAGGATGATGCAAAATAATATGGTTAGTTCACTGAAGGAAGCAAGATTCAAATGGTAAAGTCCCTTCAGCATGATACTTCCAACTAGAATGTTGTGAGTTCATGGTGGCCTAAATAATAATTTCTAACTTGCAACTTAAAACTCTGTCTCAATTTAAGAAAAGAGAAGTTTCATTAGGCTGATTCCTGGGATAAAGGGATTGTGTATTATGAGGAATGTTTAAGCATATTGGGCCGAAAGTCATTGAAGTTCAGAAGAATGAGATGTGATCTGATTGAAACATATCAGATCTTCAGGAGTTTTCACAGGTTAGGGGGAAGCTGGAATGAGGGGCACAGTTTAAAAATAAGTGGTGTCCCATTTAAGACTGAGATGAGGAGAAATTTGTTCTCCCACGGAGTTGTTAATCTGTAGAATTCTCTGCCCCAGAGAGCAGTTGGAGCTGGGTCATTGAATATATACAAGGCTGAGTTAGACAGATTTTTGATCGACAAAGGAGTTAAGGTTCATGTGGAGCAGGCAGGAAAGTGGAGTTAAGGTCAGAGTCAGGTCAGCCAGTATGTTATTGAATGGAAAAAATAGTAGGCTTGAATGGCCTACTCCTGCTCCTGTTCCTCATGATCTGTAGAAAACTTAGTCCTAAAATGAAAGTGATTTTATTAGAGATGGAAACAGTCGTCAAATAATCACTTCCACTTTTCAAAAGTATTGCATTTGGAGAGAAAATTATGTTTTAGAATCTGAATTGCACTTGAGAAGTCTTTATTTTACTGTTAATCGGGATTATAAATCATACCTTAAAAGAGGCATTTTTTATTGAAATGGCTGATGAAAATAATAAAATTCCTTTGAAGCTTGTAACAGTGAATCACGAGGTATGAGTAACTTTGTCACTTTACTGCACATAATTTGCTATTAGTAGAAAAAGGTGTAATTTTACTGAATAAAAAAATGCAATACTGACACATAATTGCCTTGTGTGCTGACATCTTTGACAGGGGACTTAGCTTGTTTTATTCATATTATGTAAAACAGAGATGGAATTCTACAGCAAGTTTAACTTTAAATCTGTTCTTTAAAAAAAATGGCAATTTTTCTTACTGTGGAGGTCACGATGTGAAATTCACCAGTTACAATGTCATTTTATAAGAGCTCAATTGTGAAGTTACAAGTGTCACTACAATCTTCTGGGTCTACTCCCTATATTCCCTTTTTCTGGACTATTCCCTGATGGGGATGCAATATGATATTTGCCCACTTTCCATTCGTGTCATTTCTAAAGATTTGCTGAAACTGTACAGATTATATTTGGTTGCAAAAGTAATTTTGAAGTGATCCAGCGTATAATCCTTTTTAAACAATATTGCATTAATACCAATGAGAAATATTTGAGACCGTCAAGTGTCAGCCTATATCATCAACTGCCTTTCTTGTTTCTAACATGATCTGTATTTTACCTTTTGTGATTTAATTATCAAAAATCATGTTTTCTTTATTGTTAAAAACTGCTTTGTAACGCACCCATTTCTCTTCTGCACTGTTATTTGGAAGGAAAAACCTGAGGGTGAAGATAAAATATATGTTTGTATATTTTTCTGTGGCTTGCAACTGATAATTGTGCAAGCAACTGCAACTTGGACGTTTGATTGACTGTCAAGTCAGAACATGGGATTATTCACATATGAAATTTGAAGTACAAATTATCAAGTGAAATGTTATATTAACAAACCATTCTTTGTATAAATGGACAAAAAAAGAAAAAAAAAGTATATTGGGTTCCCATAGGATAAGACATCAAATTGTTGCCAAAGCTTCCCTACAAGAACAAGAAAATAATTAAGCAAGTAAGTCTGGGCATTTTGCCATGTACTCCTAAAATTGAGAATTAGATTATCTGTCTCTGTTTGTTGGGACCTGATTTGTGGAGAGTACATATAGTTATTAATAAGATTATATTGATTCTATTTATTTTCAATCCAGACATATCGTACATGTGTTTAGTGGCCACATTTCAGTGCAGGAAATTGCCTTTCTGTGTACATGTTTGTTTATATTCACATTTTAACTTCAATTGCATTTGCTAAGACAAATCTATCTTCAATGGTCGATTTACTTAAAACAGACTGCAATAATATATGCAATGTGTCTTCAAGGCCGTCCAAAGACTGTTGATATTAGCTTCTTGATTTTTAATTTTAATAATTCTCTGCAACTAACATTATAACGTGTGCATATTAGCCAAATAAGGATATAAACAAATTGTTTTAAGATTGGATCCTATGGAATATTACATGTCTTTCTCTCTCTGTAGGTGAGGGGCAGCAGCTCTATTAGCAATGGCTACAGTTATAAAGCAACTATAAATTGAAGGGAGACTGCTTGCACTATGGGAAATCGAATGTTTCTGGTAGTTGAGGTCATGCAGAACATATCCACGCTATTTTGGCTTAGTATACAATGTTTCAAATTCAGACTGCACAATAAATGAATGTGCACTTTTAGAGTCAAGGGGAAGGACAAGTATCTAAGGAGGTATTAGAATTATATAAAATTATGGGGGAAGGAAATTACTCGGGTAATAGGTAGACTGTGGCATCAATATTAAAGTGGGGAGTAAAAGAGGGTGCAGGACTAATTTAGTTTATGTGACACACATCTGTGGAGAAGAAACCCATTTGTTAATAATCCCTAAGAACAGTAAGAAGTCTTATAACACCAGGTTAAAATCCAACATGTTTGTTTCAAACACTAGCTTTCGGAGCACTGCTCCTTCCTCAGGTGAATCCGAAAGCTAGTGTTTGAAACAAACATGTTGGACTTTAACCTGGTGTTGTAAGGCTTCTTACTGTGCTCACCCCAGTCCAACGCCGGCATCTTCACATCATGGCTACCATCAATCCCTAAGAAAGTTGTGTATGCTTTGCTTAGCATCAAGTAATTGTGACAGTCCTACATCAGTTTTAGGTGCCGTGTGAGTAAATGATTGATGCAATATAGCAAATCATTGGCCTGGATTTACTGTTCTGGAGCTTAAGTGATCCTGCCAGTGGGGAAGAGCTACTGGCCTCTGCTGGCTCCCTGGTTCTCTTCACCACATCAAAAGCAGCTAAGTACTTTCACTTCCTCTTTTTCACAGCAAAAAGCATTTAGCTCATTTTGGTGTAGTGAGCAGCTGTCAATCATAGCAAGAGTGCTGATAAACATTGTGGTTAGCATCAAAGCTGGGTAATGGAGATGCATTCAAGCGTAAATTGAAAGCTAGATCAATAATCTGAGAAGCAGCTATCTCTGCAATAATAACACTATCAATCACAAACTAATGCAGTGTATTGGTGTGTGAAATTGAATGGAAGTTTTGCATTTCAAAGGCTGCCAAGGGATTTGAAGCCCTTTGAAGTGTAGCTGGCTTCTGAGGAAGCCTCTGAAGCATACAGGGATGTAGTATTAATGAGGCCAGTCTATGAGAGGGTCCTTTAGGAGTCTGGTAACAACAGGGAAGAAGCTGTTTTTGAGGCTGTTCGTGCATGTTCTCAGACTTTTGTATCTCCTGCCCGATGTAAGTAGTTGGAAGAGAGAGTAAGCCGGGTGGGAGGGGTCTTTGATTATGCGGCCCAATTTCCCCAGGCAGCGGGAGGTGTAGATGGAGTCAATGGATGGTAGGGAAGGGTAAGTGAAAACACAGTCATTTTTTACTCTGCCATCTGGACTGCTCTTCAGCTTTCAGTTACCCACTGATTCCTTTGACCCACTGCAGGACCCACCACATCAGGGTGATGCTCAGGCAACCTTGCACCAAAGCCTGCCTGGAGGTTTACCTGCTGGGGGGTATCAATGCATAATGGGGGGAGGGGTGGTGGGTTGGAAACTTTGGCTTCCAGCCTGTTAATAAAATGGGAATGGATGCTCATCATTGATTTATATACTCCCGCTAGCGTAAGGCTGGGTAACGTGCTGAGGCCACTGGCTGGAGATTGGAGCATCATGGGCACCAAGCCCATTTTGCCTTTGTCGCCCAATCTCCGCCTGATCAGGAATCCTGTTACTGGCATCGGGCAATGGAGAATCCACCCCTTTATGGAGCCATTCAATATTATAAATGGCAGATACAAGTTAAATTAATGATCAAACAGGTGAAAAAGCTATAACGTTTGTTGAATGCAATTTTGATGAAAAGGGAAACATGTTTGCCGCAACCTTTTGTCCTGCACTCATCAGAACAATCACAAGAATGCCAAATTTCAAACAATCATAACAATTCATACAACTGAAGAAGAGTGTTATTGAGAGCAGAAGGTAAAGTTTCCACTTTTAACACCTATAAACCAAACCATTCAACATATACACTGTCATGAAGCTGCATTCCAAGCCATCCTTGCATCTGAACGTTCTGGGGCGGGATTCTCCAATTCTGCGGCAGAGTGTCCATGCCATCGCGTTTTACGATGGTGTTAACGGGCCGCTCCCACATCTAATTCTGGACCCTACAGGGGGCCAGCACGGCGCTGGAGCGGTTCACGCTGCTCCAGCTGCAGAACCTGGCACGAACTGGGTGCCGCGGGATCCGTGCATTAGGCAGTTGCGCCGGCACCAACCAGGGCATGCGCAGTGGCGCCGGCACAAACGCCCGCATGCAATGGCCTCCTTCAACTTGTCAGCCCCGACATAACAGGGCGCAGGGCTACAGGGGCCGGCACATAGGAAAGGCGGCCCCCAGGCACAGAGTCCGGCCCGCCGATTGGTGGGTCCTGATCGTGGGCCAGGCCACATCGGAGGCCCCCCCCGGGGTCGGACCTCCCTACCCCCACAGGCCGCCACCCGACCCTTACATGCCGAGGTCCCGCCAGCCCAGAGCAGGTTAGAACAGCGCCGGCGGGACTCAGCTCTTTTCCTATGGCTGCTTGGCCCAGCCGGGCCAGAGGCCGGCCGCGTAGAGTGGCCCGCAACCGGTGCCGCGCCAACCACACTGGCGCCGATTCGCCGCACTGTGGTAAATCGCGTGCTGGCGTCGGGATGGCATGGCGCGATGTTCCTACTCCGTCATTCTTGCAATGCAAGGGGAGAAACTTAAGAGCCCCAACCTGAAAGGGGTGCCTTTGAATAAAATATTTAATTTTGGTTTCCAAATCAAATTGCTGGAAACAAACTTTTTGTCAATTATTATAACTTTCCATCATGTCACTAAATGTTCTTTACAATGACTCTCCGGCCCCATCAGATCCATTTTACTTCCTGAATGTTACATTTTTTTAAACCACCTATACCCAACTTGGATGATCGTTCAAGAAATTGACTAGCCACATGTGACAGACACTCTTAACCTCTATCTCTACAACTTTTTCTTATGATCCATTGCCTTGCAGACATAATTTAACTTGGTGCCTTTAAATGGCTGTTATCTGCTGCAATTGTCTTTAAAAAGAAGGGTGACCGTAGATTAAGTTAAAAATGTCAGCGATTCCTGCCCACTTATTTCTGCCTTTACAGCGGTTCATAGAATCATAAAATTTACAGTGCAGAAGGCGGCCATTTGGCCCATTGAGTCTGCACCAACCCTTGGAAAGAGCACCCGACTTAAGCCCACACCTCCACCCTATCCCCGTAACCCAGTAACCCGACCAAACCTTTTTTGGACACTAAGGAAGAATTTAGCATGGCCAATCCACCTAAACTGCACATCTTTGGATGGTGGGAGGAAACCGGAGCACTCGGAAGTAACACACGCAGACATGGGGAGAAAGTGCAAACTCCACACAGACAGTCACCTGAGGCCGGAATTAAACTCAGGTCCCTGGAGCTGTCAGGCAGCTGTGCTAACCACTGTGCCACCGTGACGTCCAGTTCAATCTTTCTGGGGACGTTAAGCCTGGCAGTGAGAGTTCCTGTTCGATTCAGGTTGAACTCTTACAAAGAAATTGAAATCTAAATCAAGTCTTGAGATTTTTCAAACAAATTTTCTTAAAATCACTTCTGGCTTTTAGAAACTGCTTGTAGATTCAGCTGTACGTTTGGAACGGTTGGAACCAGGGGCTGGTTTAGCACACTGGGCTAAATCGCTGGCTTTTAAAGCAGACTAAGGCAGGTCAGCAGCACGGTTCAATTCCCATACCGGCCTCCCGGAACAGGCGCCGGAATGTGGTGACTAGGGGCTTTGCACAGTAACTTCATTAAAGCCTACTCGTGACAATAAGCGATTTTCATTTTTCGTTAGGGGCCTTCTAGCAATACAGTTTTTTCTTGGTCCAGGTACTTCTAGGATGAATTCTCTGAAGTGGAAAGACAAAGGAGAAAGTAGAGTTGAAGTCGGAGGGCAAGCAAAATTATGTTTTTGCTGCTAAGTAACCATTGTAAGGAGTACGCTGATGGGCCTTGGTGGCTGCTCTTTCAGATGGTCGGTGCTGACTAGAGGGGTGGAATGGCCTCCTTCTGCGCTGTAAGGATTCTATCATATGTTTATCTCAGGGACTTTCCCAATCATTTTAATCTGTTTCCCCTCGTTAAGCTATTCACACTTGATTATTTATTAAACTGCCATTTTAAACTAGCCACCGGGAGACGCATACCAATTGTGGCACCTTTGCATACTGTCTATGACTGTCTCTAGGCTGGTTCATGACAGGGATGTTAATAAACAGATGCAATGAAGGATCTCTTGAGCAAAGGGTCTCTTGTTTGGCTTGAGAAATGTCATTGGACTGGCCATTCATAATTGTGGTACGTGGTTTGAAAGGTACACTGACCCAAAAGAAAAACGCACCAGCCGCAATCACGTAAAATCTTCCATCGAACTCATCAAATAGGTCATCTGGTATACGTAATAAACTGAAATGATTATAAACAGCGGGGGTTTGATCAATTATATAAATTAATTTCACTTGAGTAAGACCTAAAGACCATGGGCGCGATTCTCCGCACTCACGACGGGGCGGAGAATAGCGGGCGGCGCAAATTTTTACGGCGACGCTGGTCCGACGCCCTCCCGCTATTCTCCCCCCCCCTCCACGCCCGCCCCCCGACACGAATCGCTGCTCGCCGTTTTTTTACGGCGAGCAGCGATTCTCCCCTGGCCGATGGGCCGATTTCCAAGGCCTTTACGGCCGTTTTCACGAATTTGAATACACCTGCTATACAAGTTCGTGAAAACGGCGCCAAAGTGCCGTTCTGCACAACCATGCCACCGATTGGCACGGCCGCACCACGGCCGTGCCAAGGGTGGCATGGGCCCGTGATCGGTGCCCACCAATCGCGGGCAGAGGGTACTTACCCCGCGCACTCTTTGTTACTCCGCCGCCCCGCTGGATCAGTCCGCGGGGCGGCTGAGGGGCATTACGGATGGCGCATGCGTGGGTCTGACGCATATGCGCGGATGACATCATCCGCGCATGCGCGGGTTGGAGTCGTCCAATCCGCGCATGCGCGGCTGACGTCATCATATGCGTCAGCCGTCGCTAACTTTGGCGCGCGGGCTTAGCGAAATTCGTTAAGCCCGTGATGCCGTAGTTCACGGGGCCGCGATGCTACCCCGACCGGGGAGCAGAATCGGGTCCCGGGAGGGGGCGCGGAAGCTGCCGTGAAACACGGCCGTTTTCATGGCAGCCTTCACGACTCTCCGCCTTTGCGGAGAATTGCGCCCCATAACCTGATTTTGCTCTGTTAATAATGCTGAGCCTATCAATGCTTGTCCTTATTTGTGGATACAACTGACGGCAACTTTGGGCATCGGCATATGCACAGTTATAAGCATATAAATTTGGACATCGTTGCCAGTGATATGCAACTCCTCCTCAAACTGCGCTGTTGCAATTTTCACCAGAAGTCTCGGTAATGGAGTGGGAAATTACCTACTATTCTTGTTTTCAAAATGGCTGAATATGTTGTGGTGTGTTCAGTAAGGAGTAACAGTATCTTAAGTGATAATTATAGCTGAAAAACGTCTCTGGTTCTGAAGGATTATAAGATGGTGTCTCATACCATCAGATGACAATTAGGGTTACAGGTTTTTTAAAAAACAATCTTTTTATATAGTTTTCCAGTTTTTCTGTTTTATATATTTCCCTTAATCCCATTTGTACTCCCCAATACTTTGCTTTCTTTGCAATGATTTAAATTTAATTTATATTTCCTGCTTTTTGCTGTTTACATGTGTCAGTGAAAATTCTTCATCCTGGTCGGTTGAATCATTTCCCTGCTGCTTGTCCTGTGTAGGGACTTCATAGATCTCCTGTGGAGGGTGCTGAATTCAAACTGATGCCAGCAGAGAGGTGTTATCCCCTGACATACCCATGAAAAACCTAAGGTGGATGACAAAAAGTGTTTGTTTGCCTCCAGCAGCAAAATCTGGGCCAATATCTTTCACAAGTCTGGGGGTGCATGAGCCACTAACATTGGAAATTCATTTACAAGTCAGCTGCAATATTGGCACCCATTTTATACTGTACCCCACTATTTAATGTAGAGAAAAATAAAACGAAAGCGAGACACAATATTGAGACTTCCAAAATAACTAATCTGCATGAACATAAAATTTACACGCAAAAAATTGAATTCGGCATGCAGTTCAGAACAGTGTACAATGCAAAGTGCCTTGAAATATTGCGTATGTTGCGGAGTGCCTCGAGACATGTTGTAATAGAGTTTAGGCTGTTATCATTACTGGCAGCCTGGAACATTCTCACAGCAGGTTTTCTGAGTTAGATTGCCCCCTGCTGCTTGTATACAATAGAAGGAATAGGAAACATCATTGGAAATTTGCCAGAATCTAAAGCATTTTCAAAATAAAAGAATATTCTGATCGGTTTTAAATGTGTTGTGGAGCAATTTGTCGGGTGCTTAAAATTGCTTTAAAACACATGTAATAGTACAAGTGTGTCTGGCAAATTCTAAACGGGCATTTAAGGTGGAAATGCATACCCGTTACATTTCCCATGTGAAGCAGTGCATCAGGGGAAAGCTTTGCAGCATAATGCAATTCTAACATTTTGAATACGAGAAAGATTTGGATATCTTATTCACAAGTGCGGCATGCCCATGAGAGTTAGCTCGCACTTAATTCATTAAGCTTAGTCGCCAGCGAACTGAATGAGAAATCAACATTGTATTTTATATTTTAAAGGTTTCTATTAACTCAGTGGCTTACTCTTAAAATTGTTTTGTGATGGGAGTTGCAAACTGTCAGTATAATTTGTATATGTTAAAAAAACTTGCCACATTGTTAAAACTGTTTTATCCAATCAAATTATTATCACGCATTGTCATTTTCATAATATGTGTATGGAATCGGGGCATCACTAACAAGGATAGCATTTATTGTATAATCTTAATTATGCTTGAGAAGATATTGATGAGCAGCCTTTTTGACCTGCTGCAGGCTGTGTCGTACTCATGTAGAAGATAAAGAGACAGCACTGCCTGCTTTAGATATTATACAACAATGGTCCAGATCTTCCAGTCTCCAGAGGGATGTACCCTGGAGGTATCCCATGAGATGTGCAAAGGGTCCCCTCAGAAGTCCCCACATCAGGATTGTATGGGAATTACCAGGGAAGTTTCAATGTACATTTTGCAGGGACCCTCTGAAGCTCCTATTTAAAATCAGATAACTTGGATAGTTTCTCCTCACCGACCAGAATAGTTACCCAAGCAAAGTTAGAAGGATTAAAATCCTGGATAACTAGACAATTGACCCCCTTCTAGACACAACTACCCCTCCACTCCTGGACTACCATCCAACATCCCCTATCCGCACCCACACATCCTCACCCCCATTTTAGCACCTCACTAACCTCCTCACCCCCTTATTACTGCACCACCCCTGACCAACCTCCCACTCTACAATCCCTGGCCACCAATCCCCAACAAATCCTGACTACCCGCAGCAAGCCCTGACCAACTGACTAGGCCTGCTGACACCCTGACTACCCCCTCACCCCATTCCCGACCATCTGACCTCCCCACCCCAATCCCTTCAGATCAATCCTTCCCATCACCCACTTACCTTGCACACTTATCCTTTCTTATCAAAGTGACTGGGACATTCAAACTTACAGGAATATGGCAGCTAATGCCGTAAGAAGGGTCAGAGCTATGTTTCCCCTGGCGTCTCTGAACCACACTGCCGAACACCAGAAGCAGCTACACCCCACATTCCTCATCAGGCCAGGATCGGAAGTCCAGGCGAGAAATGTGGGGCTGCAGCCTGCGGTGTGAAGAGAGGAGTCGAGTGGCAACCCGGATAATGATGACCGTTGCCTGGAAGATTCAACCCCGTCTGTCACTCGAATCCTGAATGCTGAACAGCATTGAACTTTTGGATGTACCACTGCATGCAGGTCCCGCCACGATGGAGCGGAAAATTCTGGCCAAGGACGCTGAAAATATCTGATGCAGAATTTTCAGAAGGGACACCGGCTACATTTCAAAGCAACTGTTTGCCTCACCTTTACCCTACTGGTAGTTTGGGCTCAGTCACTGCATGCCTGTGGGTCAGAGATTAAAAATTTCCATATCAGTGTGACAGAGACAGAAGGAGAAAGAAACAGAAAGCAAGTTACAAGTCCGAGGCCACATTTTCTCATCTTTAAATTGCTACAACTTAATTTGCTGCATTATATTTTGCAACAGAAGCATGTGTTTATGCCTCAGAAGAATCTCTATATTGTGTTTTCCCCAATTGCCATGGCTCATTCACTGCAAATGAGCAGGAGATTGGAATGTACGCCTAGTAGCTGACAAAGCAATTTTGTTTTCAAGATGCTCTGAAATCACACTGCAAGATATTCCTCTCCCCCATCAAGTACTTGCGAGAGAAATTTAGAATTGTATCCACAAGAGAATTTTAACCATATTTCTCAGAGGTGTGTGAAATCACTGTAGCGTTTGACAGTATGTGACAGTCGCTGTTGTTAGTACAAGCTAGTGGTTCTGTATTCAGGTCAGGAAATAGATGGCTGACCTGAAGAAAGTTGCCAAACCAAGGTTGCAATACAGTTTTCTATTCCTAATACCCAACCTGAGTATGCATTCCGACAAAGTCTACCATCATAAGCTATATTTTGTTAAGCATTCTGAGAAACCTATTCTCTCCAACCTGAGATGTAAGATGTGTAACCACATTCTCATATGGGATGAGTACAAGCAGCTACTTATGTTTGAACTTTTACCCGAGTAGAAATCTTGTCAGCTTCTATCCTTGTGTTATGGACAGGAGGGGGTTCAATTTAAACATCCCTTTTGTTTCCACCCACCACCGGTTTGTAAACATACAGGTATTCTGATTTTTTTGGCTTTCCCCCTTTATAAGCAGTGGCGCGTTTCCCAACCCTTGGGTTTTGGTGTGATCCATTTCTCTGTTAATAACCATACAGCCAACGCGAGATAGGGTAAACTAAAAGGGTTTGGTTATTTGCACGCTCTCAACCGCAAGAGCAGGGGAGTAATGTGCCTTCTTTTCATTCATACAATAAAGGTGGGATAGAGAACAGGAAGAGGTACAGGGTAAGGATGACAAAGTAAGAACCATTGTTTCACATGAGTCCAGATCCAAAGTCCAATGGGGTCTTCATTCAGTGTCGGCAGGCTTAAGACTGATGCTGGATAATTCCCTTATCTAGTCGGGATGACTGTCATGATGAGATGAGCATGCAGAAACAATTAGTCCTGCAGGCGATGGTATAGAAGTTCTAGTAGAAACAGCGTAGTTGGGGGCCGGGCATTCAAACCTGGACAGAGTCTGGCTTTCAGCTGGTTGATGGAGGATGGCAATATGCTTTGCAGCCCCAGCAAGACATAGCAACTGGTTATCCCAGCGAGGGGGTTCATGTGATATGACTCCCACTTCTCCACTTTGGTTTGGACAAGGGATGTACACTCCTGTGTCTGGATTATAGCAGCGATTATTGATTCAGCCATTAATGATGTCAAAAGTGGTTGCAGGGTCCTTTGTCCTTGCAGACTTGTTCTCTCAATTGACCACGTCTGGCCTAAAAAATCTAAATAGCCTTTGTACAGTTCCCTTAAGAATTTGGTCTCTGCAGTCATAGGGGTCATTAGTCTATCTTCAGAGATAATGAAGTGTTAGGTTCTCTGAATGCCAGAATTTTCCTTTTGTTTGAGCCATGGCTTCAGTTATTTTAAAGCTTTTAGCCCCCTGACACTTGTAAAGCAACTTTAATTGGCGCATGATCATTTACAGTTATAAGTTCATGTTCATAAGGTATAAGGGCAGAATTAGGCCATTCGGCCCATGGAGTCTGCTCTGCCATTCTATCGTGGCTGATATGTTCCTCATCTGCTGCCAACAATGTTACAGACAAAGAGCTGGATGGCAAAATCAGCCACAGCATGTCCTCCCCAGAACACATGACCTAGGGGCGGGAGTAGGCAATTTAGCCTCCCAAGCCTAAACACCGTCAACGTGATCATGGCTGATATAATAATAATTATCCCATCCTGGCCTCAACTCCACCATCGTGCCCGTTCTCCATAACCCTTCAACCCATTTACCAGTTAAAAATGTGTCTAACTCCTCCTTAAGTTTACTCACTGTCCCTGCATCCACCGCACTCTGGGGTAGCGAATTCCACAGATTCACAACCTGAATGGGTGAAGTAGTTTTTCCTCAAATCTGTTTAAAATTTGCTGCCTCTCATTCTAAGATTATGACCTCTTGTTTGGTGGATGCACCACTGCATGCAGTTCCTTCACCAGCAAAATCTGAAAACCGCTTGTCTGTTTACAGAACAGCATGACACATAACAAAAGAAAGTACAGCAAAACCAGAGAGAGCCCAAGAAACTTCAAACCTTAGATCGCAATTGGGAAGGTCACTTCATCATTCGCCTAACAGCACTGGGAGAGTAGGAGAGAGTAAATCTGAATGCAGCAACATGGGCTCATGGCTTGGACCTCTATTCCTTGTTCACTCACCGATACTGAGGCATATAAACATCGCTCGCTGTATATTACAAAGCAGGGACTGTTGGAAGATGCTTCCTTGTGGCAGGATTTTGACATATTTCACTCTTCTATTTTAATAGTTCTGAAAGACCAGTATCAGCCTTTGAGGAAACACAAACATGGGGTATTATTATTATTATTATTATTATTAATAATAATAATAATAATAAATTATTATTATTATATTAGAAAACATAATGGGAAGGTACAGGGCCAAGTTTCGTCAGTGAGTTTTTGTTTTCAAAATGCATACTTCAGTGAAGTGAATGAGTGATTTTTTAAAAAAGAATTGGCCCTAGTAATAATATAACCTTTTAAAATTAGACAGGTAGACACTACATTGACAGTGCTCAGAATCCTCATGATTTGTGTGAAATTTCATATGGGAACTATCATGGAGCAACAGAGACAACCCATTTGCACTAAGTGTAGGAAACCTGATTCTCTGCAGCAGAGAATCTCTCCACAATATCAGAAGGTATGAGTGGGTCATCAATCATACTGTCCAGAATGTGATCATCCAGGAAGTATTGGAGAAGTTCAGAACACAGGAATGGTGCGGAAGAAATGAAGTGAGTGACACTTCACAGGAACAGGAGGCAGGACTCGCAAATGCGCAGGGAAACTCTGAGTTATGTCATGGTATGAGGTGTTCAATAATTGGGACTCAAAGAAGAATTTTCGTAAGCATCATAGAACAACACACTGCAGTAAGGCGTACTGGGAGATTCTATAGTCAGAACATAAGCAACCATTTTTACTGTCATTATTTCTTGTCTAAAGGAATGAATGAGAAAACCTCCAGAGAGCGAGAGCAACTTAAAGGTTATAATCCATGTTCGTACTACAGATATCGATAGCATCATGCCTGATGTCTTGCAGAGTTTAAGCATTTGGCACAAGATCAAATGAACGCCAATCTCAGACATGGTAATTTCCAGATTGCTTCCAGTGCCATACATTGGAGAGATTAAGGAGAGGAAAATAAATAAACGACAAAGCAGGGCTGATGTTGGAGAGCAGTGTTGGTATTCTTCGGGTAAAGGAGCAAGTTGTGGAATTAAGGGGCAATATGTGTGATTTTTAACTATAATTTTGACTTAGTATTAAAGTAAAGCCTGCAATCAAAGTTGGGAATGCCTTTTAAAATACCTGGAGCAGAATTTGCGTATGAGCATTGTTCTCGTCCATAAGACCATAATACATAGGAGCAGAATTCGGCAATACAGCCCATCGGGTCCCCCCATGACCACTGATCCCCTTATTAATCAAGAACCTATCAATCTCTGTCTTAAAGAAACTTAAAGAAATCTTAGCAATGACGTGCAGAGAGTACAAAGTAAATTTAGGGCAGGATTCTCTCACCCTGACGCCGGGCCGGAGAATCGCCGGGATGGGCGCGAATCACGCCACGCCCCCGCCCCCCCCCCCCCCCGAGGCCAGTTCGCCGATTCTACGGAGAATCAGTGCCATTGGTGCTGGCGCGGTCGGCGAGGCGCTGGTTGGGGGCCGCTCTACACGCCCCCCCCCCCCCCCCCCCCCCCCCCCCCGCCGATTTTCCGCCCAGGATGGGCTGAGCAGCCACACAAAAAAGTCGAGTCCCGCCGGCGTTGTTCACACATGCTATTACCCGGCAGGACCTCGGCGTGGATCTATCCGGGGCAGCCTGGTTGGGGGGGCTTCTGCTGTGGCCTGGCCCGCAATCAGGGCCTACCGATCGGCGGGCCGGCCTCTCGGGCTGGGGAACTCTTTTGTTCCGGGCCGACCCCTGTAGCCCTACACCATGTTGCGTCGGGGACAGCGCAAAGAAGGGAGCCACTGCGCATGCATGCATTGGCGTCGGTGCCACTGCGCATGCGCAGACCCACGGCGCCCACCTGACATAAGAACTAGGAGCAGGAGTAGACCATCTGGCTCCTCGAGCCTGCTCTGCCATTCAATGAGATCATGGCTGATCTTTTGTGGACTCAGCTCCACTTTCCAGCCATAACCCTTAATCCCTTTATTCTTTGAAAAACTATCTATCTTTATCTTAAAAACATTTAATGAAGGAGCCTCTACTGCTTCACTGGGCAAGGAATTCCATAGATTCACAACCCTTTGGGTGAAGAAGTTCCTCCCAAACTCAGTCCTAAATCTACTTCCCCTTATTTTGAGGCTATGCCCCCTAGTTCTGCTTTCACCCGCCAGTGGCAACATCCTGCCCGCATCTATCCTATCTATTCCCTTCATAATTTTATATGTTTCTATAAGATCCCCCCTCATCCTTCTAAATTCCAATGAGCACAGTCCCAGTCTACTCAACCTCTCCTCGTAATCCAACCCCTTCAACTCTGGGATTAGCCGAGTGAATCTCCTCTGCACACCCTCCAGTGCCTGTACGTCCTTTCTCAGGTAAGGAGACCAAAACTGAACACAATACTCCAGGTGTGACCTCACTAACACCTTATTGTTAGCATAACCTCCCTCGCCTTAAACTCCATCCCTCTAGCAATGAAGGACAAAATTCCATTCGCCTTCTTAATCACCTGTTGCACCTGTAAACCGACTTTTTGCAACTCATGTACTAGCACACCCAGGTCTCTCTGCAAGGGCAGCATATTTTAATATTTTATCATTTAAATAATAATCCCTTTTGCTGTTATTCCTACAAAATGGATAACCTCACATTTGTCAACATTGTATTCCATCTGCCAGACCCTATTCCATTCACTTATCCTATACAAATCCCTCTGCAGACTTCCGGTATCCTCTGCACTTTTTGCTTTATCACTCATCTTAGTGTCGTCTGCAAACTTGGATACATTGCACTTGGTCCCCAACTCCAACTCATCTATGTAAATTGTGAACAATTGTGGACCCAACACTGATCCCAGAGGGACACCACTAGCTACTGATTGCCAACCAGAGAAACACCCATTAATCCCCACTCTTTGCTTTCTATTAATTAACCAATCCTCTATCCATGCTACTACTTTACCCTTAATGCCATGCATCTTTATCTTATGCAGCAACCTTTGTGTGGCACCTTGTCAAAGGCTTTCTGGAAATCCAGATATACCACATCCATTGGCTCCCCGTTATCTAACGCACTGGTAATGTCCTCAAAAAATGCCACTAAATTAGTTAGGCACGACCTGCCCTTTATGAACCCATGCTGCCTCTGCCCAATGGGACAATTTCCATCTAGATGCCTCGCTATTTCTTCCTTGATGATAGATTCCAGCATCTTCCCTACTACCGAAGTTAAGCTCACTGGCCTACAATTACCCGCTTTCTGCCTACCTCCTTTTTTAAACAGTGGTGTCACGTTTGCTAATTTCCAATCCGCCAGGACCACCCCAGAGTCGAGTGAATATTGGTAAATTATCACTAGTGCATTTGCAATTTCCTTAGCCATGTCTTTTAGCACTCTGGGATGCATTCCATCAGGGCCAGGAGACTTGTCTACCTTTAGCCCCATTAACTTGCCCATCACTACCTCCTTAGGTGATAACAATCATCTCAAGGTCCTCACCTGTCATAGCCTCATTTCTATCAGTCACTGGCATGATATTTGTAGCTTCTACTATGAAGACCGACCCAAAAAACCTGTTCAGTTCCTCAGCCATTACCTCATCCCCATTATTAAATCTCCCTTCTCATCCTCTAAAAGACCAATATTTACCTTAGCCACTCTTTTTTGTTTTATATATTTGTAGAAACATTTACTATCTGTTTTTATATTCTCAGCAAGTTTACTTTCATAATCTATCTTACTCTTCTTTATAGCTTTTTTAGTAGCTTTCTGTTGCCCCCTAAATATTTCCCAGTCCTCTAGTCCCCCACTAATCTTTGCCACTTTGTATGCTTTTTCATTCTATTTGATACTCTCCCTTATTTCCTTAGATATCCACGGTCAATTTTCCCTCTTTCTACCGTCCTTCCTTTTGGTTGGTATAAACCTTTGCTGAGCACTGTGAAAAATCGCTTGGAAGGTTCTCCACTGTCTTTGCTCCCAGTCTACCTTAGCTAGCTCTTCTCTCATCCCATTGTAATCGCCTTTGTTTAAGCACAAAACACTTGTGTTTGATTTTACCTTCTCATCCTCCATCTGCATATTGTGATCGCTCCTTCCGAGAGGATCCCTAACTATGAGATCATTAATCAATGCTGTCTCATTGCACAGGACCAGATCTAGGACCACTTGTTCCCTCGTAGGTTCCATTACATACTGTTCTAGGAAACTATCGCGGGTACATTCTATAAACTCCTCCTCAAGGCTGCCTTGACCGACCTGGTTAAACCAATCAACATGTAGATTAAAATCCCCCATGATAACTGCTGTACCATTTCTACATGCATCCATTATTTCTTTGTTTATTGCCTGCCCCACCATAATGTTACTATTTGGTGGCCTCTAGACTACTCCTATCAGTGACTTTTTCACCTTACTATTCCTGATTTCCACCCAAATGGATTCAACCTTATCCTCCATAGCACCAATGTCATCCCTTACTATTGCCCGGATGTCATCCTTAAATAACAAAGCTACACCACCTCCCTTACCATCTCTGTCCTTCCGAATAGTTTGATCTGATATTTAACTCCCAGTCTTGACCATTCTTCAACCATGTTTCAGTAATGGCCACTAAATCATAGTCATTCACGATGATTTGTGCCATCAACTCATTTACCTTATTCCGAATACTACGAGCATTCAGGTAAAGTACACTGTGTTGGCTTTTGTACCTCTGTTTTGAATCTTAATACCTCGATCAGTAACCTCTCCTGAGTTATATTTCCTCTTAACTTTTCTCCTAATTTTCCTTGTCTTTGAACCCATACCCTGACGCCGGGGATCGGCAGCTGGAACGGCGTGGGTCGCTCCAGTTCCATGCGAGCCCCCTATAGGTGTCAGAATCGCTGCTCCTGAGGCCATGTTGACCCTGTTGAGAAACGCGACGGCGTTTACGATGTAGTCAACATTTAGCCTCAGGATCAGAAAATCCCGCCCATAGTTCTGTGAGCTGAGAAGTGGGTCCATTAAAGAATAGAGTTTCGTGGACAAACAGTTATTAAAACAAAACTGAAATTTGCAAGGAAGGCGCATGTAGATAGAGCTTACAATACCATATGTATTCATGGGGGACATAGAATGTAAAAGAGAGGAGACAAGTCGATTTTCTTCCCTCATGCTGGTTCAGCACCTGCTACAGACCCCTGGAGAGTAACCAGCTTGCTCAGTAGCTACCAAGTCCCTTTTGATGATGGACATTGAAGTTCCCCAACTACAGTGCATCCCGTGCTGTACTTTCAGTATTTCTTCCATGCGGTGTTCAAAATGGAGGAGCACAGATTATTTAAGGAAGTGTGAGAGGCAGTAATCAGCATGTTTCCTTGCTTAAGTTGAACCTGAAGCCATGCAACCTCCTGAGGTCTGGAGTGATTGAGGAGTGCTGATTTAACTGCTGAAGGAGGGTGGTAGGTGGTAATTAACAGGAGGTTTACTTGTTCATTTTTGACCTGATGCCATTCAGAACCATTGTAGCAGGATAGAAATTCAGGGCATGATCTAACGGCCATGCTGAAAAGCAGCTTACCGCGGCGCAGCAGAGCCGATAAAAGCTGGGAGACCCCGCTCCCGTGACCTATCCAGCTCACAATGCCTTGCAAGACCCAACGCGATTTTGCGAGACATTACGATGTAAATACCACCCAATGTGGGCAGGCTCACTTTCCAGAAAATCTGCTTTTCAGAGCAAGACAGCTTGTGCCACTTTAATGTGCAGATTCCCAAGGTACCTGAGGCTTTGGGATTCATCCTCTTCACCTTCGAGACCTCGAGCGATTGTCATTTGGCACTGGTCTCCACAAACAGGGGCCAGACAGAATGGCCCTCTTCGGGGTCTCCCAGGGGATTGGAGGCCCCCAGCTGCATGCCCTTTGGCAAGGGTGGTGCCTTGGCATGCTAGAGCCACCAGTGCAATCTGACAGTGCTAGCCTGGCGCCATAGCTGTGCCACATGTGTGCCAGCCTGGCATTGCCAAGGTGCCCAGGTGGCACTGTCAACTGGCAAGGTCACTGCCAGGGTGCCAGGTTGTTGATGCCAAGCCGGCATTTTTTGCCCGCATGCGGTAAGTGCTAACTTCCTGGACAATTGTGCTGGGCTGGAAACCATCCGACTGAAGCGATTTAAATCACTAACTTTGGATAGTTCTGCTAGTTTAACCCTGACAGTTACGCTGAAAGAGTTAGGGGAAACAAAAATCACTTTTAACTTCAGAGTAACTATTTAACAAACCCAGGCACAGCCTCACATGGGACTCCCCCGACATATATGACCTCGCGACCCCCCCCCCTCGGGGAAGCAGCCACACCAGCCCGATCCCCCCCCCCCCCACCCCTCCCACCAAACCCCTCCATCCAGGTCCTCCTGGGGTTATTTTACCACTATACGACTTATTATTCAGGTTTCTTTTATTTTAATCAGAACACACAGCTCTGTTAAAAACTTCAGAACTGGGAAGGGGGCGTTCGGCACCCCCCTCCAGGTGTGACTCAGCCCAACGCCCCCCTCCTGCTGCAACCCGGTCCGACCAGGTCCGACACCCCCTTCCAGTGTGACCCGGTCTGATGCCTCTCCAAGTCTGACCCTGCTGACGCCCCCCCCTCTTAGTACGACCCCATGTGATGATACGTCCATCGCCTCCTCCCAGTACAACCCAGTCCAACGCCACCTCCTGGAGCGACCCTGTCCAACCCCCTGCCCCTCCCGGACTGACCCTCCCGCCTCCAGTCCAAAACCTCCCAACCTGGACTGAGCCCCTCCCCCCACAACCCTACAACCTCCAGACTGACCCCCTGCCTAACTCCGCCCCCTTGGACACCGACCTGGACTGACCCCCCCACCCTGCCGCCAGTCCAAGGCACCTATTCTGGTCCAGCCAACCCCCCTCCCAGACTTACATTGCCTTTCTGCGCCCCAGTTACACCACGCCAATGCAGCCGAGGGCATGCTTTGCCACTCCTGCCTCACCCAGCCTGAGTAAGGAAGGTTGGGCGAGACAGGCATTTGGAACCCAAGCGAAGATAACTCTATCGAGAGTGGCAATCCTCTGGGGATTGCCACTCTGAAGAAGTTACAGGCCAATTATTAGTATCATGTATGTATCTGATGTTAATCCTAAAGTGTGAAGTTAATAGTTATGCTGATTGGACAATGATGTAAACATGACATCAGAGAGAGATCGCCAAGATGCAGAACAGCCCATGTCCAGAGAACAACATACCCACCATCCCGCTCTTGGATGCAAATAGTTTGAAATAAGCCGTTTCAAGCAAAATTAAATACTATCTCCAAGTCACCCCTCGAGTTAATGAAACTGCATTGAACCAGAAGAACAAACAAGTGAAGGGCAACAAAGCGTTCCGTGGTAGCGACACAAACATGGAAACGTATAAATAGGAGCAGAAGTAGATCAGTCGGCCCTTCGAGCCTGCTCCACCATTCAATATGATCATGGCTGATCTTCTGTCACAAAGCCACACTTTCCCCATATCCCTTTGCACCTTTAGAGTCAAGAAATCTATCTATTTCCTTCTTGATGAGCCATCAATTGCACGAGAGACGAGTTACTATACAAAAGTTAGGCTTTAATAAGCTAGAACTTAGCCCTGCGGTCGACTACAATAAAATGGACGACCGCCGGGCGTTCTGACTATTTATACCTCGGTATGGAGGCGTGGTTAACTCAGCCTCTCGACCAATCGGAGAGCCGTCACATGACTGGTCTCAACCAATCGGTCAAGAGGCGCATGACCGACCAGGACCAATGGTAAGCCGGTGTTCTGCACCAATGGCAGACAGCTATGCAAATCTTACCACCACACTTCTTAAATGTAATCTGTGACTTGGCCTCTACAGTCTTCTGTGGTAGAGAGTTCCACAGGTTCGCCACCCTATAAGTGAAGGCGTTTCTTTTCACCTCAGTGGTAAACGGCCAAACCCGCATCGTGAGACTGTGACCCCTTTTCCTGGAACCTCCCCTACAGCCAGAGGAAACATCATCCATCTGTCCAGCCCTGCCAGAATTGTATACAGTTCAATAAGATCCCTTCTCATTCTTCTAAATGCCACTGAAGACAGGCCTATTCGACCCAATTACTCCTACAAGAATCCTGCCATGCCAGGAATCTGTCTGGTGAGCCTTTGCTCTACTCCCTGTGGCAAGTATATCCTTTTTTAGGTCGGGAGACCAAACCACACACAATACTCCAGATGCATGTCCCGCAAAGGCGCTGTAGAACTGCAGTTAGACTAAAAATATGTGGGCAGCCTGAAGCAAACCCTTCACTCTACACTTCATATCAAGTGAAATACTTTTTTGTTCTGTTTTTTTTCCCTGACAATGTCAATTTATACCACTATGTTAGAGATTTACCCCACCACGAGGCTAGTGATCTGAGCAGCCTGTCGGTGCAGTCACTTACAGAACTGTAAGCAAACACGCTATTTTAAGCAACTGTAACTACAAGGAGTTTTTCAATTGGTTTTTTGAGGAGCTCATTATTTTTTTGAGCTTCTAAGAAAAGCACATTGGAAAAAAAATGAAATAAACCTTGCTTTGAATGTTAAAAGGGAATTCGATCCACAGGCAAATGAGTTATATGTCGCGTGCTGGAAATACATTGAAGAGGATCACCCCTTTTAACTGCATAAATCACATTCGCCCTTCTCTCGACAAAACGTGATGAGGTGACTGAAATTAACAGTAAATCTATTAAAATATTGATAACAATCATTCCATGTTCGTTCTTTACCAATTAATTATTAATTTCACCTTGAAGGTAGTGGAAAAGACAGGCTTCATTTTATCTTTTACTGTTCACAGCAAGATGTTTGATGCCTTTCACATCGTTTTCCTGCAGTCACCAACATTTTGACTTGTAATTATTGGAATCTTTTATGTCGCTCTGCGGAAGGGAACTACCCATTATTAGTTTTCTATGGAGAATGAATTAGAACTTAATCTTTCCTTCAATATCAATAAATTATCGGTCCTTTGTATGAGGAGAAATGAATTTGAGAGCCATTGGTCAAGGAACGCAAGGAAAGCAATAAAGTAAGTTACAAAGAAACCTGTGTTGACACAAGCACGCATTATGAGGCACATTTATTTTGTGTGAGTTGTTTTTTTATTTTGTCTGTATCAAAGGGCCAGCAATAATTTTAAGCAAATAAAAATATATAGGAGTTCATCATCGCAGCTACCACATTTAATGTGGTTATCAAGGTGGGATTCAATTTACAGAATGAGCAGGTGGTGAATGATATAAGAACAGAAAATGCTGGAAGGATTCAGCAGGCCTGGCAGCAATTGTGGAGAGAAAGCGAGTTAACAGGCCGTTTACGCTGGTGGGATCTTATGGTCTCGCCGGCGGGGTACCCCTTGCTGCTGGTTTTGTCTGCAGGGGGTTTGTGCTGTATCCCGTGGCGGGGTTTGATAGTGCAAATTCCGCAGTCATATCTAGGTGCCATATTTGGTCAAAATGACCAAAATGTGGTCATTTTGGAATGACCAAAAGGATTTCCATTTTCAAAAAAAGAACATTTCCTTAAGTTTCTTGAAGGTTGTCCAATCACAATAAGCAAAAGAAAAATAACCATGGGCAGAATCTTGTTGAGGCATTGGGGCCTTGCTTGCTGGATGGAGAGGTGGCAAGAGACTCCGGCTACTTTTATTTTGGGAAGGCCTACTGAACCACAAGCCAATCGGGTGGTGGCAAGTCCAATGGCGTGCTTTCCCCTGGAATCACAAGCCTGGGAATGGATGTATCACTGACAGAGAGCTAATGACCAATCATAGGCCGGGAGACCTTGTGCTCAGCAGTGCCAATGGGGAGGCCCTGATTGCATCTGGAAGGATGGACACCAGAGTCTCAGGATTGTCATGTGACCCAGGCCTCAGGGGGAAGTAATGTGATGGGCAAGAGGGTGTTGTCGGGGAGTGGGGGAGAGGGGGTGAGGGGTCACGTGGAGAGGGTTACAGGGAAGTCAGCAGAAAGTCCAGGGAGGTGCACCCTACCGGTACCCTTTCCGATTTCCAGTCCCTTCGATCAAAAGCACTGAATGCCTTTGATCAAGGGACCACCTCCTCTTCTACCTCAGGTGACAAGCTGATTGCACGTTTTTAGCTGTTGTGCATGCTGTATGGCAGCAGGCCCTCTGCTGCAGCGTTATACCAGGGGCGCTGCGTTAAGGCCCTTAAGTGATCATTAATTGGTCACTTCAGGTCCTCAAGTCGCAGCGATGCAGTAAGGTAGAGCATGGACCTCCCCGCTCGGAACTTGATTCTGGTGGGAATGGGAAAGCAATAGTGTTTAGGTATGCCACCATCCTTACTAATTTTTTTTGAATACTTTTATTCTGCATTTTCGCATTTTCTTCAGAATTTACACCCCACCAACAAACAGTAAACGGTAACGAATACAATGTCAATCCCCCTACCAACAACAACGATCCCATCCTCTCCCCATCCGAAACAATGACCCACCTGACAATATAAGCATCAAATAAAACAAAACTTCCCAAGGTGGAAAAAAAAGGAAAAAAGAAAAAGGGATCAGGAATCGCCTATGGTCACCATTGACATATATAGTCCACCCCCCCACCCCCCCCCCCCCTAATATTCAACGCCACCCAATCCCTGAATGAGTACCGTGAATGACACCCATGAATTGTAGACAACCCCCCCCACCTCCCCTCCCAGACTTCTCCCCTCCACGTCTTCTTGTAAACTCCTCCCCTCAACCTTGGTTCCTTCCCCCAACTTTTCACCCCGGCTAGACTCACCAAAACCTGTTCTACCAGGCTCCGATGGCCGCAACCTCTCCCCCCACCTCACTCCCGTTTACTGGCCGGCTTAAAATTGGCCAGCGTGGAGGCCCCCGCCCGGGTCTCCTTCCCCCTTGCCCAGTACCAGGAAATCCAAGAAATCCCCTTTAGCACACAATCCCCGCATACACACCCAGGCCCCAAAGAACTAGCTTGGCAAATGAAAGTCCCAACTCTTCCCTTGTCAAATATATACAGCGTCGACTCATTTAGTACATACACCAACACACAGTGAAAAATAAAGTTACATGAGGCTACATCAGTACACGACCCGCTCTCAGTCCCATTTCTCAATTCTGCCACAGTCCTTCTGCCTTTGCAACATCCTCCGCCGCTTCCACCGGTCCCAAAATAAAAGTCCTTGGATTTGTAGGTCACCCTCAACTTAGCTGGATATACTATGCCACACTGCACCCTGCTGATGTACAGTGCCTTCTTCACCTGGCTGAAGGCAGTTCCCTCCTCGCCAGCTCCACCATGAAGCCCTGGTATATATGTATACCAGCTCTAGCCAATGCATCACCCGCTTCTGCTTTGCCCAGCCCAGGACTTTCTCCTTCATGCTATACCTACGGAAACACAGTTATTACTCTTGGTGGCTCACTAGCCTTTGGTATAGGCCTCCAGGACCGATGAGCCCGATCCAGTTCATATCGAGAGGGATCGTCCCCCTCCCCCAACAGCTTCGCCAACATTCCGGCAAAATACTCCGTCGGCCATGGGCCATCCACCCCTTCGGGCAGACCCACAATCCTCAGATTCTGTCGCCTGGATCTGTTTTCCAGGTCTTCCATTTTGGCTCACAGACCCTTGTTGGTTTCTATCACCCTCCCCAACTCCTTCCCCATCGAGGTGAGTTGATCACTGTGCTGCGATAATGCCTCTTCCACTTCCTTCAATGTCTCACCTTGCTCCCGCACCTCCGCCGCTGCGCTTGATACAGCCGCCCTCACCGGGGCAATCGCCTCCTCCACCAGCACTTTCAATACCACCCCCATCTCCTTCTTCATCGCTTCCATGTGTTTTGTGAACTGTTTCTCAAGTTCCACAGCCATCACCTTGATAATTCCTTCTGCTGTGAGCGATGCGGCCTCCCGTGGTGCTCCAGCCTCCGCTTTCCTTAAAGTTCCAGCACTGACTTTTCCACTCACCGGCGGACTTTCATTAACCCCTTTTTCACGGCTGTGTTTTTCCCCAAACTTGGACATTTCTCCTCCCTGTGCCTTCTTACAGCTTTTTCAGCCACCGTTGCTCTCGGGATCGGGTGTTAAAACTCTGAAATTTCTATTCCTGAGTGGGAGCCCACTAGTGACCTGCTGCTTCCCATCCGCCGTCACTGGAAGTCCCATCCTGCCTAATTAAATACCTTTCCCACCTCCAAGACTGCCGCTCAAGTGAGCAAAAGATTCCATCCCACGATACTGCATCAAAAAAAACCATGAAAAAGACAAGCACAAGATCTGCCAAGTAGATTCGTCAATTTAAATTAGAGCAGATATGTGTCCTTTTCACAACTGTGCCCAGTTCCAACCCTGTAACTGCCCATAATCTGTGAGATGGTTAAAGAAACAATGGCGACAAATATTGAGTCACACAGCATTGATGCCTAGGACCTATGATATCATCGGACTCTTAACTTAAACATGTTTATTCAACTGACCTGCTAACATTTTAAAAAGCAGGACTAGCCGGCCTCCATCATGAACTCTGCGTTTTCCTGCTAAGAAATTATGCAAAGTAATAGGATAGCAGACAGCAAAAATAAATTAGTCCTATGGTTTTATTGTTTGCTTGTAAAACCTCAGGAATTGACTATATCTTTCAAGCGGCACGGTAGCGCAGTGGTTAGCACTGTTGCTTCACATCTCCAGGGTCCCAGGTTCGATTCCCAGCTTGGGTCACTGTCTGTACAGAGTCTGCACGTTCTCCCTGTATCTGCGTGGGTTTCCTCCGGATGCTTCAGTTTCCTCCCACAGTCCAAAGATGTGCAGGTTAGGTGGATTGGCCATGCACAATAGCTCCTTAGTGTCCAAAAAGGTTAGGTGGGGTTACGGGGATAGGTTGGAGGTATGGGCTTATGTCAGGTGCTCTTTCCAAGAGCCTGTTCAGACTCAATGGCCGAATGGCCTCCTTCTGCACTGCAAATTCTATGATGATTGAAGAATTGTTTGAATGGATACCTTTGAAGAAAAAAAATTAGAAAGGAACATGCCAACCAGGCAGTCGCACTGAAATTAGTGACTAATTAGTGAAACATCTGAAGTATTTGTTCTGGGAAACTATGCTAAAATATCTGCTGATTTGACTTTTGGTCGCAAACAGTAGTGTTAGGATCCCAGATGAAAACCCAAGTATTTGCAATTTGTAAAACTGTGAGTAAATGCTGCTGCAACCCAGGAGAGGTAACACTGAACAATAGGCATCTTTTATGTTCAAAAGAACTTTAATTAAAAACCCATAATTAACCACATTAACAACAGAGAAATAGCTTCACAGTTAACAGTTACAGCAGATCTTAAATGAAAGAAGAAAACATCACCTTACTTCCGAAACCTGCCTCTATATTTCAATTAAGCAAACCAATACAGTTCAATTATCACTTATGAATAAAGTTAACAACCAAGTTTCGACTTGCTTATTCGACTGTGCAGAATCTTTTGAGAGACCACCTTTCAGAGCCAAAACCATTCAGATTAAAATCCCAGGAAGAACTAACTTTGTAGACGGACCTGCCTTCTCCCTTTAATTATATAATCTGTACCCAAAGCACAAGGCATTTTTCTGTCTCCTCCCACAAGATATTCTATAACCTAATTCAGCAGGTTCATACACAAACCCCTTCATAAATCATCTACACCCTAGTTGCCCTTTAAATATAAACAACATTCCATTAGCTTTCTAGCTGTAAACAAGTAAATGGTTATCAAATCTCTTAGCAGAAAACTTTGCCTGTAAAATCAATGATTAGTTCACTTTTACAGCCCCTTAATCACATTGTTAAAGACATAGGGCACTATTTAACTAAAAGGGAACAAACTTCCATAGCGAGCACATTTAGCCATGTGTTTCCCTGCGCACGCAGCACTGAGAAACACAACGCTATCGAATGGAATGAGGGTTAGATAGGCGTTGTGAGCCGGGTAAATGCCAGGAGCGGAGTCTCCCTGCTTCTATCTGCCATGTTGCGCAGTGGCGCACTGCTTTGTGTGTGCAACCTGGACATTTGACCATGATCGTGCTGTACGTATGCCTCTTAACCCAAGACATAATAACGTTACTGCAAAAAATATAAAATGTGTGAATGTCTTACAATTATCATAGTAGATAAACTTAAGTGCATTAAAGAAAGAGAAGCACATAGCTCTTCTCACGGAGTGGATACTTTAAATCTGATTGATAATCCTGTGCCTGTTACATCCAATGTAGGCGGTATGTGAACTTTGACCTGCCTACTAGTTGCCATGATATTGACGTACAGCCAGTGCTAAACCTGCTGTTGAGTGGGTCCAGCTCAGTAGTTGTAGTGAGGGTGGAGACTGACAACATTTGTGAGAATTAGTCTGTAATACTTAAAGTCAATTTCCTCCTTGTAAAGGAATGGAGCCTTATGGTTGGGGAATGTGCTGGAAATCAATCTACAGCTGATCCTGGCCTGAGAAAGACACCATTCGAAAGAGTGGAATCCAAGATTTTTTGATGATTAACTGGCCTTAATCAAAGAGGGTGTAGAGAGGGGGGATGTGCTTTACCATCGGGTACCAAGGCATCTTTCAGACAAACCCTTGGAAACCAAAGGGAATAAGTAGCCATGTGGTTAATGCCACGAATCAAGGACCTGGATGCAATGCTGCAAGAAGTTCAATGACCTTACATGAGTGGTCAAGATTCTATCATCTGCACCAGAGCCTCAGACATTCTCAATGCTTCACCTCCATCACTCAATTGCCAGCAATCTCTATCAATCCCGACTCATACGGAACATTCATATGCCTCATCTTACCCTCACACACTGCCAGCTATTCAGCCATGACAATTACATCACCCAATCACATTGCAGCAAATTCATTGACACACGTCCCTCTCTCTTGTAGGACAAGGTCGTGCATAATAGGAGGCAGGAGATGCTTAGAGACAGGAAAGGTATGGTTGCAAGACCTTCCGCCAAGGAGGACCTGGTGCTTGCCCCTGGAGCAGTTATGATAGAGGCCATGGCCATTGGTGGGGCTGAAAGCATTAAAGATGATTGTCATACCTCATCCTCCTCCTTATATCTTACTTCCTTCACATCCCACAATCTCTCCCGTTTTAAACGTTGCAGAAGGAATAAGCATGTTCCTCCAACTTTCCCCCACCTCCCCTCAGCTTCCTGCTGACACATTCTCAAAAGCTGCAACTTAGCCAAGTTGTGGTGGAAAAGTAAGAAGGCAGTGGCGATAAAGAAACAAAGCCACTCAATTATCGCACTCAGTGACCAGCTCAGATATTGTAAATTCTTTAGTGGATAGCTTAGAGGTGAGATATGCATGTCATGATTGACGAGACATGAGTGGATGCAACCAGGGCAACGTAAGAGTGGCACATGTACCAGCTCCCCGGAAGGCAAGATCACATATTAGTTTGGCTGCAAAGGACTCAGATGAACATTCCAATTGGAAAAACCACAGAAGGTTGTTGGGTACAGAGAATGAAACGTTTGGTGCAATGGCAGGCCTGTCAGAAAGCCTGTGTGACTGTCAAGAAGCATGGAGGAATTCAGCATCAACATTTCACAGGGTTCCGTGCAGAACTTGGAGCCATTCTTTCTAGGGCGGACCCGACCAAGGTGCAGCTTTTAATGATCGATGACTCAGCTCTCATCACAGCACAAGAAGAAGCCACCTCACATCTGACTGTTGCCAAGCAAGCTCACGCTGCTAACATCAAGTCTGTGAGTGTTCAAAGGGCCTTCCTCTTTTGGCAGATTAGTTAGATTGTTCAGGCACCACCCCAAGAGAGTATTAATGACTCCAAGGGGCACAAAGTTGCTGCCTTCTGTCAGAATGACAACATTCATCATTCCACTCCTACCTTTCTGCCATCGCTTTCACTTGTCATGCCAACCAGCCCAGGCTGCTGTTGCCCATGCCAGGATGGTGCGATCCACAGCCGGACACAGCTGTTAAGGATCATCCTCCAAGACCACCTGCAGTCTCCTCCACTGAAAGTCAGCGGGTGGGATTCTCCGGAATTGGGAAACGGGATTGGATGGAGAATCAGTTTTGATGCAGGAATTATTACAGGGTGCCTTTTTCACGTCAAATCGCAATTCTCCAGTGCCTTGACAGCGACGCTAATGCATTTCACTCCACCCATACAGTAGGCACCATTGGTATATCATCAGCGGGCCTGACCCAGTATCCTCTGGGACCCCGCAATTCTCTGCTGCCACTGGGGAGAATTCCCGGTGGCGAGGTTCACTTGTGCTTTTAAAAACCGTGAAACAGGAGCCATGACTGCTCAGGGAGAGAGAGGGAGCACGGAAAGTGCCCAACATCGCCATAGTTTGCTGACAGTTGTGCCGCTGATCGGGGGGGCTTCTGTCAGGGCCTGGGGGAGTAGCGGAGGGTGGCTAAGAGGTGGGTTATGGGGTTGGGGTGGACGGGCACGGAACACCATTGCCGCAGCCTGCAAGGCAGCCATGCAGCTGCGCACACCGCTGACTGCCCACTGTGAACTTAGTGCCACAGGTCATGAGGGCCCACCCCCCCAGGCCACCCCATTAGGTGGCCTGAGCCCCAGCCAGAGGGATGGGCGTGCTCCAGCGCAACCAGTGCCATCTGGGTATTTATTTTGTGGTGGCTTTTATTTTTGCACTGTGGCTAAGCAAACACTGTGATGGCCAGTTACTGAGCAAAGGGAAGCATCAGAACTGTTGGTGGAGGGGAAATTGAATGAAACAGGAATTATGCTTCTGAATTTTGCCCACGGTAGTTTATAAAAAAATCAATAAGCCCACATTTCAGTATTTACCTTTTGCAAAAACTGAATATATCCTTCGGTGACCACAACAGTAATGGATTTTTTTGTTTCCCTTGTAAATGGAATAATAGAAAGCACACTCGATATCCAAGCGTTCTAGAAGCTGTGTTGCCTCACTAACCACATGAAGTTTCCAATAAGCTTGGTTGCATTTTGCTGTGATGAAAGCATGTATCTTCACAATTTTTCTGATATTTTCAGCAAACCAATGAACATACGTATTAGGACAGAAGTAGGCCATTTGTCCCTCGAGCTTGCTCTGCCACTTAATAAGATTATGGCTCAGCTGTTTGAGTTTCGAATGCCACATTCTCATCTATCCCCAGTAACTTTTGATTCCCTTCCCCAACAAGAATCCATCTCCCTCTGCTTTAAAAATATTCAACGACGCCACATTCAGCACCGCAAAGGCTGTGAGTTCCAAAACTGCACAACCCTGAGAGATAGAAATTCTCCTCATCCCTCTGTGATAAGGGCCACCGACCACTCATTTTTAAACAGTGTTCTCTAGTTCTGGACTCACCCACCAGAGGAAATTTCCTGTCCACACCCACTTTGTCAAAACCGCACAGTATCTTTAATACTTCAATCAAGTCACCCCTCACTCTTCGAAACGCCCGTTTGTCCAACCTTTCCTCATCAGACAGCCCACTCATTCCAGGTATCACTGCGGTAAATCTACTCTGAACTGCCTGCAAAGTAAACATTCAGACATAATAAATGGAAACCAGTCTCAAGGACATGATCAAATGGCTATTTGGATTAAATGTAATGCATATTAGTCAATAAAATAAATGTAAACGCACGCAAGCTATTTGATCAATGGCAGCATTTATTTGGCATACACAACTAGATGGTTTTCTAGTGTTACTGCAGCAACACAGATGTTGAAGATGAAAGATCATATAGTTTCCTTTCATCAGAAGACGCAGGACCTCTGTCACCGATCATCGCTGTGTACACTCGGCTAGAACTCAAATAAAAGCCATCATAAAGTAAACATTCCAAATCAAATTCTATTTCAAAGTATGCCATATTTCATGCAAATGTAAACTAAAGAGCCTTGTGTATTGGCTGGCACGGTAGTTAGCACTGCTGCATCACATTGCCAGGGACCCGGGTTCAATTCCTACCTGGGTGACTGTCTGGAGTTTGCATGTTCTCCCTGAGTTTGTGTAGGTTTCCTTCGGGTGTTCCTGTTTCCTCCCACAGTCCAAAGATGTCAGGGTGGGTGGATTGGGCATGCTAAAATTGCCCTTTAGTATCCAGGGATGTACAGTTAGCTGGGGCTACGGGGATAGGGCGGAGTGGCTTCTGCTTGTGCTGTATTCAAAACTGAGATGTTGGCCATCGGGCATCATTGTTGAACCCACAAGTGTGTTAGTAGAGTATATTGGCAACCACGCCCATGCTGGAAATAATGGGCTCCAGGTTCTACACAAAGTCCTGTGCAAAGTTGGTGCTGGACTCCACTAAGACCCTTGACATTGCATGCAGGCTCTTTGTCAGGCCTGCCAACTCATCAGGTATTTTGTGCATACCCATTAGTTTTATTCTGTGGTTTGCACCATCAAGGTGCTCAGCTGACTCCTCTGCAGTGAGCTGAACTACCCTTGACCCCGACCTGGCAACTTGTGCCCAGTGTTTCACCACAGGCAGGTCCAATCAGCTGGGGATCATAGTAATTGCCACATAAAAGCCAGCCCAGACTGGGACCAACTAGAACAGTTTGGGACTTTGGGAGCTGTAAGCCACTTGCGGCCTTTACGTTTGTTGTCGAATTAAACATCTTTTGGATTTACCTCCTCGGTTAGTTATGGGCTCTGGCAGGGTCCTCTCGATGTTCAGCGTGAAAAGGACACTGTCCGGCACGACACACGCGCCCGAGACCCGGCCCCGCAGTTGCAAGAAGCACAGCCACAGGCAAAACGGAGAAGGAGACTCCATCTACAACCGGCTACGGGGTGACATTCAAGCTATGGGGGGGTGGGGGGGGGGAAGGGTTTAATAACCCTCACAAAACCCACAGTGACACCACAGTTGATCTCCCCATAGAACTCATGTGATACGTGTTCCCCCTTCAGCTGGGGCTGACAGAAGTCTCCTCATAAAAGCCGGCCGGACTGGCTGGGACGGTAGCCCTGATTGGGACCATTCAGCCATTATCCGCGTTGCAGCCTTTACTACTGTTGTTGAAATAAATTTATTTTGGACTTACCTCCCCAGCCCTCCTGAGGTCACAGCCTCAGCAATGACTACTCCAATGGTGATCAGTATTGTTGCCTCTCAGGGGATAAGTAGCTTATTGCCCACCATTTTGATGATGTTACCTGCAGCACGGGAGCTTTGACAATGGGTGTGGTGCAATATGTTTGGGTGCGGTGCCTCTCATGGTTGCATAGTTGGCAATGCGTAGAAGACCTCATGTCTCCCTTATTGAACATCCACCGGATGTATCTCCCGATGGTGTACCTGAATAGTGCTCAGGACACAATGGCAATTTTCTTTTATTTAACTCAGAGTCATTTCAGGTGGTAGCTGTATGCACTGCCACCTTGCCGCGATAACATCAAATTAATAATTGGTTCAAATTGTAAAGTCAATCTGCATTAGCAAGTTTTACCACGTAAGACAGTCAAACCATTTTTGATTCCCTGTAAAGAAAAACTGGGCATAAGAGGGAAAAGTGTGCATTTTGTTGATATTTTCAGTTGAGGAACTTGATGACTGAAACAGTTACCGATTTAAATGTGTTTTATCTTGATGAATGCAGAAACTGGAACAACAGAGATTGAATTTCTGATGAATGTTTCAACTGAGTAGCTACATGTTATCTTTTGAGACCCTTGGCATATAGTTCTATATCTACGAAAACAACAGTAAGTAATTATCATCTGAACTTCATGTAATGAGGTGTTTAATCAGTATGTATGTCATCATTAGCCCCACTCATAAAAATGGGCTTATCTCGGCAATTGGTACAGTGATCAGAAAACTAATAACTTTGAATTGGACATTTTTCAAAGAGCGAAATTGTAGCCATATTTTCATCTTGATGATGCTTTGTGAGAAAAATAAACGGACATTTCCAGTGTGTTTGCATTTGGATTGCGGAATTGGTTTGTTTACATCCTGCATTTAAGACAAGAGCATGTCATCCGAATGTCGGCTTTTTATTTACTGTGGGAACAAGTCTACAAAGGACCTGAATATAGCTTTAATTTCCTTTCCAGCCATCTTACTGCTTTCTGTATTTCAATATGAAAAGCTACCTAGTGAGATTCTGCCTGCTGATACGCCTTAGAGAGGCCAGCAGTTGCCCTGTTTAAACTTTAATAATGATTTAAGTAGCAAATACAGAGAGAAGTTTAGAAAAGTAGAGTGTGTCAGGACAGAAGGAGGCCACACCGTCAATCGTGCCAGCTCTCTGGTCGGGCAATCCATTCCCCTACTTTTTGCGTACAGCCTGTGTAAATTATTTCCCTTCAAGCATTTATCGAGATTATTTCAAATCTCTTTCAATTCAAAAAAGAAAATCCCTTTCACAATTGCCATCACCCTCTGCTCAAAAACCGCACCCTTGATCTCCTTAAAGATAGTGGAAGAGTCAAGGGTGTGGTGTATTACAGAGTCGAGTTTTGCCAGTGTGCCTGTGGAACCTGACTTACTTTCAGATGATGTTGCTCAAGGGCAACATGTAGATCAGAAATAAGAGATTTTGAAGAGTTGGTGGAGCGCAGAGATTCGGGATGGTTGTAGAGCTGGGGGAGGTTGCGGAAAAGAAGAGGTGGCAAAATCTTTGGGTATTTTGAAGGTAACAGTGGGAACTTAAAATTGAAGTGCTGCCAGAGTGGGAGTCACCGTAGTTCCCCCTTTAAGACAATTGGAGCTTATGGACCAGATTCTCATCTTTGTGGCTGGAATCGGAAGTCGGGAGACGCCCCGACAACACAATATTGTTATGGGCCAGGGTTTAGAGAACCCCAAAGTGTATCATGGAGTTCACCTGACCCACAACTTTTAATAGATTGTGGTATGGGGAGCACACAGCCCACTCTACAGGTGTGGTACAGCAGAAATGGAACAGTATTTTTTAAAGCAAAACAATGTTTATCCTATGAACTCAAGTTAACCTTTTTAAAAACATACAGTGAACATCTTAGCACCCATTAATTCAAATACAACCCCCAAAGAATACAACACTAAGTAATCCTTAATAACGTCCCAAACAACATCTAGAAGACAAAAGAAACACCTTTTAACAGAAGCACATCAGGTTTACATTCACTACTGAGAATATTTATAATTCTGAATTTATCAAATGATCAAGAGGTAGTCTTTTCATGGCAGAGAGAACAGCAGTACGCCCACCCTGTCTGGCTTCAGCTCCAACACAAAGTGAAAAAAAAAAGACACATCCAAGCTTTTCTCAAAGTGAAACTAAAAATCAGAGCTCAGCTCCACCCACACTCTGACATCACTGCAGTAACATGAGCAGCCAAACATTTCTTAAAGTGTCATTCTCATGACACCTCCCCCCAAGAAAAAAAAATAAACCATCAACTTCAAGATGGTTTCATTTTTTACCTTCTCACTATCCTTTAAGAAATGCACACAGTAAATATACTTTTTCGTTTCAAAACACAACACCCGCAAACTGGTATAATAATATAGTCCATTATTTTTATTCTTCTTCCTCCAACTGAACTTGCTTCTGTTCATCACATTATGACAAAGCATCAGCTATCGCGATTTCTCATCCTGCCACATGTACTATTTTTAAATGAAATGGCTGCAACAATAAACTCCAGTGAAACAGCCTTGCATTGTTATTCTGGAATCGCTTAAAAAGGCTCAACGGATTATGATCAGTATATATAATGGTGTCAGACGGATTGCTGGCCACATAAATGTGAAAATGTTGCAAAGCCAGCACAAAACTCAAAGTCTCCTTCTCAATTTTGGAATACTTTATCTGGTGAGAATTCAATTTCTTTGAAAAATAACCAATAGGCTGCTCTAGCCCTTCTTTGTCATCTTGTCGAAGCACCGCACCTACACCCACATCACTCGCATCAACCGCCACTTTGAATGGTTTTGTATAATTTGGGATGGCTAACACAGGAGCAGTGGTTAACACAGCCTTCAGGCCATCAAATGCCTGTTGACATTCCGCTGTTCACTGGAATTTATTACGCTTCTTGAGCATGTCTGTCAGTGGAGCGAGCACACTGAAAATGAAACCAAAAAAACACAAACACACCCAAGCTTTTCTCAAAGTGAAACTAAAAAACAGAGCTCAGCTCCACCCACACTGACATTACTGCAGTAACATGAACAGCCAAACATTTCTTAAAGTGACATTCTCATGACAATATGGCCTCCTATCTGGTAGGGTCCACCAATGCTATTTTCATCTGGCATAAGTGGGGCTTATCTGGACTTGGACATGCTGCTGGAGACCGAGGTGGCTTAACACCTGAATTGCCAGCTAAAGGCCTGCCTCCATTTGCTGAACATCTACCAGGTTCTGGTTAACCATGAACCTCTGAAATCCTGCTGACCATTTTTAGCACGGCACGGTAGCACAGCGGTTAGCACTGTTGCTTCACAGTTCCAGGGTCCCAGGTTCGATTCCTGACTTGGGTCACTGTCTGTGCAGAGTCTGCATGTTCTCCTGTGTCTGCGTGTGTTTCCTATAGGTGCTCCGGTTTCTTCCCACAAGTCCGTGCTTGTAAGGTGAATTGGACATTCTGAATTCTCCCTCTGTGTATCCGAATAGGCGCCGCAGTGTGGCGACTAGCGGATTTTCACAGTAACTTCATTGCAGTGTGATGCAAGTCAGTTGTGACACTAATAAAGATAATTATTGTAAAGCCCTCCCAAAGCACCTTGATCCGGTGTCGTAACAGGGAAATCCAGCTCTTTGTTTTTGACCAATCTTTGGTAACATGCCCTAAAATCACTTCAGCTAGTTTGATGTAAAATGTGGTTTAAGAATATTTTCGTGAGGCAGTTTGGGATGTTTTCTTATATTACAGATGCTGTATAAACACAAATTTATGGTGCCGCTAAATCATAAACTTTGAAGTAAGTTCGGGTGTTTTGTTTGTACTTAGGGGTTTTCACCTCTCCCCTTAATTTTATACAAAATAAAATCACGTCATGGTCTACATGGAGCAGGTAGGGTGTTTTTAACTTAGGTGTCACTCATATTCAGAGGAATAACACATCTTATTATTTAAATGTTTGCCAAGCAAGGCTAGGTTGTGGCAGCAACGTTTTCTTCAGCAATCACGGGGGAGAATAGTTCAGAGCAAAGGCTGCCCAACACGTTCACTCCACATTGATTTCTGATGGTGATGGATGTACCACTGGATCTCTCTTTTTCTGCCATTGCTTTTGCGGGAAATATTGGAGGTTGAGCCTATAGCTACACTGAGCTGCAGGACTGGTGGTAGTATTTCTGAAAGTAATTTTACATTAATCATATCTCGGGGTGGTGGTGTAAAGTCTCTAACCATTTGTATTAAAATCATACTTTGACTTTGGTCTCATCCATTAACTGTAAGGAAATTCTTACCCGCAGCTGCAGATCCAAGTATAGAAAATGTATCAGCTAAATATCCATTTGCTCGCTCTGCAGGCTTGTTGCCAAAGTAGGGTGCACCAAAACCATCCCATGGGATAATGGTTGCCCTGAGCTGATTATTGCTCACAGTATATCGCGCAAATTCATTAATGGGCCGAAGGTCAGCACTTGTAGTCCTGAAAAGTGTCCAGTCCGCCGCACATTACCCTGGAAGGGTAAAGCAGTGCCAAGATCTAAGCAAAGGTGAAGCCAGCTGTTCCACACTGTAACCACGGCGTAGCAAAATGAGTGGTGTGCCCCACGAAGGGGATGCTTTTCACAGGCTTTTCACAGTAACTTCATTGCAGTGTTAATGTAAGCCTACTTGTGACAATGAAGATTATTATTATTATTATTATGCTGCCGTCAATGAGCAATGCAGAATATGAGTTTCAGTACCAGAGTGATGCCAACTATGTAGGTTGTAAGTCCCATTGACTGGCAAAACAGTTGTGTCAAACAAAAGAATTTATCTTGAACAATTCACACAGAACTCAGGAGATTGATTTAAAAGGTGGCCCGTAATGCAGTCCATGTAGAAAGAAATTTCCTTGCGCAGTGGTGAGACTCATTAGAAAGTCGAACAACAACTCGCATTTACATCGAACCCTAATATTAAAAAATTGAGGGGAATTCAAGCAAAAGATATGGGCGAGTTAGGCAGGGTGTTTCTCGTTGGGCTTTTGGGTGAGATCCATGGGGCTATTCAACTGCACAGTCATTTTCTTTAGGGCCTTGGGGCGTTTCTGCCCGGTCAAGCCCACAAGTGTTTTCATCACGGTGGAGCTGAACTCACTATCCAGACCGGCTCCTCACAGATCAGGCTGCCATTTTGAAAGGGTACCCGGGTCTCTAAGTGAGTTTGAGGGTTCCCCACACCCCCAGCCATGGGCAATGCCATCCCCCCACACACGGGCACATCCAGCCAAGCGGGGACACCCCACTGTGGGGTCACTGAAGGCTCCCGCACTTTTCAGGCTTCCGCTCCCCCCTTTCGGGACCCCCCTTTCAGGACCCCCACCCTTACCCACCAAACCTTTATGAGGCCCCTTTATACTCACTCTTCAGTGCCCCAACACCTCATAACACCCCCCTCACCCCCTGTTTCATGGCTTTGTCACCCCTCAGGCCCTGACCCTTGACAGTACCATCCTGGCACCCGGACACCACACAACAGCCACCAGGCATCCTGGAAATGCCCCTACCATCCTGGCAGTGCCATCCAGGCACAATGGCAGTGCCAAGATGCCATGTTGGTGTTGCCAGTCGGCACTGGAGACACCAATAATGTTGCTCTTTTTAATGAGTGGAATACTATACCACGAGCATCACCAATAATGTTGCCAAATTAACTAGATATGGCCGTTATTAATGATAATATTGCTTTTCAGAGTTGCCAGGTATCAAATGATACCACCACAAGGCTTTACCGGATATCGATCAAAGACCAAACAACCAGTTAGTCAGTTCAAGTTCAAAGATAGTTTATTTACACAAAAAGATTACTTCGACATGCAACATAAAACACTACAAGTTAAACTACACCTAACAACTACAATAACCTATACTTAACCTAAGGGTAACCGGCTCTTTGCAGATGAACAAGGCCTTTGTTCGGATCTTGCGTAGCTGGGTAGAAGTGGCTTCGTTTCTGCTGGGCTCATCCGTCTGGTAGCGATCGCTGGTCTTGAACTTGTCTTCTGGTTGTAATGCTACACTTGCTTTTAGGCGTAGGCCGGGGCCAAGAGAGACCGAACACATGGCTGTGTCTCTTTTTATCCCTCTGGAATTTTGCGCTCTTTGGGGTGGTCCTTAGCTTTGGATCCAAAGGCTTCGGACACTGCCTTCAATTTTGGCCAATAAAGGTGCGGGTGCCTTGATGTCTGGGCGTGTCCTGAGCGGTCATTGACCTTGGCTGTTTGGGCATTCTTAGCAAAGGGAGTGGTGCCGGTTAGTCTGCATCTGTATCAGTTACCTGAGTTCAGTCCTTTTGTTTTGGGGAAATGGCCATTAGAATGCAAATGAGCGGGATTTTGATCGCGTCCAGCTATCTGGGTTGCAAATGCACACACAAGCTTTGAGTGTGTCTGAGTCCTGGTTTGGCTATACTTCCCATGATCCTTTGCAGGTGGCCATCTGAGATGGCTACACTGGCAGTGCCAAAGTACCCAGGTACCTAAGGGAGATCCGGGGGGGGGGGGGGGGGGGGGGGAGAACACTGCCCTGTCCCCAACCACCCAGGGGTCTCCAATGGCCTGGAACGCCCCCACTCCCCCTACCCCCCACCCAGGTGCTGTTATGCCTGGTCCATGTTTGTGTGGACCAGTATCAAATGATGCCTGGTTGAGGACTTGCCGGGGAGGCTGTTAGTTCCCAGGTGCCAGGAGAATTCAGCGCAGTCTTATACTGATTTAGATCTTGGCCAGCGAGGGTGAGATCCAGGTTATGACGTCTCATGAGGTTTGGTTGAATCTCGCGAGGCGTCTCAAACATCGTGAATCTCACAAGAAGCCTCTTGTGAGATACAACCGCCTTGTCATGTCACCAAGTCGGCCATGACGAGGTTGGTGAACCGCGCCCAAAGTGTCTCAGATTGGGGACAAGACAAAAATGGACATTAAGCCATAGGAGGGGGTGATGGGAGCATTGAACAAAAGCTGGATCAAAGAAGTGGATTTTAAGGAGAGTCTGATAGGAGGACAGACAGGAGGATAAAGAGAGTGTGGCCTCACTCCTGTTCTCTGCAGGTAGATGATATTAGTCCCAATAGATCTGTACAGATGAGAAACACAGTGCAGGAACTGTACTGAGAGCAGCTTGGATGGAAGTGAATAAATTGTGAGCTGACAGTTGACTGGGATGGGCTTGGACTTGCAAATCGGATCCGGCAACATCATGCCAGACCTGTAACCGACTGCAATATAAACGACAAGCTGGAATAGAAAATATATCCAAGCTTGTACAATATGAAGGCAATGGTTTTCTATCCAACTGACCTGATAATTCTTAACTCAGTTGCAGGCAAGTCACATGAAAACATACTCTTCCAATTTTACACGTTCTTCACTCCAACCTCCAAAACCAATTAATGAAATTAATGAAGAAAATTTGATAAAAAGTTATTTTCTCCATCAACCATATACATTTATAGGTGCCTTTAACGTAGCTGAAAGGCCACTTCACTTAGGCACAATCTAAAAGTAAGTTGACATCGGTTCATAGGGGGAGATATTAGAACTGCTGACCCGAAACTCGGTCAGAGACTTAGGCTGATAGTTCCTTAAAGGAGGAGGGAAAAGTTGGAAGGTTTAGGGAGGGAATTTCATAGTTTGGAGTGGAAGCAAGGCCATCAATGCTAATTAGCCTTCAGATGATAGCAGTAGTTTTTAACTTGCTCTGCTCTGTGAAAGCAGATGTTTGAGTAGCGTTGGGCGAATTACACGCCATTCCTGATTGATTCCCACTCGCCTCCTATTTTGTGTTTAGGCAACCGGCTTGGAAGCAGTGGTGATGGTGCCATTAGGACCCCACTGAAATTTTAAAGCATCAAAATGAATTCCCAACTAGTACTGCTAAACCTGTGGAATTGGTTTTCAAAGACCCGTTGGAGCAGTACCTTGTAAACGCTCAGATCAAATACTTTTCCGTTATAGCCAATTGTGTGAGTGACCGAATCTTCCGAGGACTCGCAATCACCGTTGCCGGTTTGCCACTCTGCTCCTATTTACTTATTTTGCACCGGAGCTCTGCGTTTCTGGCCTGGGCGTCTGATCCGGACTTCCTCACGAAATGCAGAGTGTACCTGCTCTGGGACTCCTTCCTCATGATGCAGGATTGTTGTGGGAGGCCAAGACCGGCCCCCTTTTTGCAGCACTAACTGCTGTATTCCTTTCAGTTTAAATGTCCCAAAGCCACTTTGAAAAGCGACGGAAAGACGGTATGTGTATCGGTTAAGTGGGTGAGGCGGTTAGGGTGGCAGGAGGGTGGGCGAGAGGGTCGGGTGGCAGGAGGGTGGGCGAGGGGTTAGAGCGGCAGCAGGGTGGGTGAGGGGGCAGGGTGGGAGGTAAGTGGGTGAAAGGGGATAGGGTGGGCGAGGGGGTAGGGTGGCAGGAGGGTGGCTGAGGCAGCAGGGTGGGAGTTAAGTGGGTGAGGGGGATAGGGTGGCAGGAGGATTAATGAGGGGGTAGGGTACCAGGAGGCTGGATGAGGGGCCAGATGGGAGGTAAGTGGGTGAGGGGGATAGGATGGCAGCAGGGTGGGTTAGGGGGCAGGGTGGCAGGTAAGTTGGTGAGGGGTAAGGTGGCAGAACAGTGGGTGATGGCATAGCGTACCAGGAGGGTACGTGAGGGGGTAGGGTGGCCAATGTGGGTAAGGGGATAGGGTACCTGGAGGGTGAGTGAGGGGGTAGGGTGAAAGGAGGGTGGGTGAGGGGGGATGGAGTAGCAGGGAGATGGATGTGGCAGTAGGGGGCAGGACGGTGGGTGATGGGGGTAGGGTAGCAGGCTTGTGGGTAATGAGTTAGGGTGGCATGTAAGTGGGTGAGGCAGTAGGGTGGCTGGATGGTGGGTGAGGGAGGAGGGTGTCAGGTAAGTGGGAGGGTGGATAAGGTGGCAGGAGGGTGGGTTAGGGAGGAGGGTGTCAGGTACGTGGATGAAGGGCTAGGGTGGCAAGAGGGTGGGTGAGTTGTAGGGTGGCAGGAGCGTGGTTGAGTGTGTAGGATGGCAGGAGCATGGTTGAATGGGGTAGGGTGGCAAGAGGGTGGGTGAGGGGGTAGCGTGGCAGGAGGGTGGGTGAGGGAGGAGGGTGGCAGGAGGGTGGGTGAGGGGGTAGCGTGGCAGGAGGGTGGGTGAGGGGGTAGCGTGGCAGGAGGGTGGGTGAGGGGGTAGTGTGGCAGGAGGGTGGGTGAGGGGGTAGCGTGGCAGGAGGGTGGGTGAGGGAGGAGGGTGGCAGGCAACTGTGTGACGGTAATAAGGTGGCAGGAGGGTGAGTCGGGGAGAAAGGAATGAGGTAAGTGGGTGAGGTCCCAGGTAAGTGGGTGATGGGAGGTAGGGTGACAAGAAGATAGGTGAGGGAAAGGGTGGGGGGTAGGCGACGGTACGGGTATCCAGGGGTTAGGACATTCGGGTTGTGGGGGGGCAGTTAGGGTTTAGCCAGGAGGTTGGAGAACAGTTGGGACATCGGGTTGGGTAGTTAGCAGGCTCCAGTGAGGGGGTAGCCAGGTGATCGCGGGATAGTCAGTAGATCACAGGTCAGTATGGGGGTTCAGTGGGGGGAGGAGGGGTGGTTTAGTTGTGTCTGGAGGATAGGTGGGTGGTCGTGGGGGTTTCTCTGGGTGTCCATTGGGGGATAGTAGGAGTCGGGAGGGTTTAGTCAAGGGAGGCAATGAGGAGTTGGAGGGGGTCAAGGGTCAGGGTAGTCGCGGTGTGGTTGGAGTGGAGGGGCACTAGTGGGGAATCCAGGGGTCAGTAATACAATTTAGTTACTGAGGCATTTCACTGGTTTAACTTTTCCTGGGTAACTATTCTGCTAAGTGAGTCAGAACAATCTGAAGTCTTTTGACTTTGACACGGAGGTTTTCGTACGCACGGGAATTGCCCGTCGAAAGTCCCAATGTCCCAGGCAATTTACATGCAGTCAGTGCATTTAAACCTCTAAAGGGTCCTCCCGCACATCCTCCATCAGGAGATCGAAAATTCTGAACCAAGATTTATTGAATGAACAGGAATATGGTCAAACTTCTAGGGATACAAATGGCCCTGAAGTAAAGACGAAACTGGTTTGTTACCAAGGAGGTAATAATTATACAAAACCTTGACATTCTCTCTCAGACTGATGGGAAACTGTTATATTTCTAAAATGAATGAATACCCGATAATTAACTGAAGGATCAACTCAAAAGCAGCCAGAGTAGATTTAATACATTAGACTACAGGCTGATGGTGAGATGCAATTTATTTTTTTTAAATAAACAGCCAGCTTGGCTTTGTTAGTTTTTTTGCAAAGTTGAGTTGATGTAAATGACGGATAAATCTGCCTGTATATATGATCATCAATTAGGGCTAAAGCTAATGAAATTACATCTAAATTAATGACCACCCATTCCACAAGTACTTACGCAGTCAAAATGTGTACTTTGAGATATAAAATCACATATCCACAAAGCAATCTTTTGTTATATTTGCAAATGGTTTCCTGCTTTGAATTTTTGACTTGACAGCATAAACAAAATGTTTCCAATCAATTACAGTGGTTGCAATAATTGACTGCTAAAGGAATATTCCAGGCACCCCTTCTGCTTTGACCTGCTGTATTTCACAGAATCACAGAATAATACAGTGCAGAAAAGGCTCTTCGGTCCATTGAGTCTGCACCGACACTTGAAAGACACCTGACATGCCGACCTAATCCCATTTGTCAGCACTTGGCCCAAGTCTTAATGGGAGAAAAACTGAGTTTAAAACAGAGAACAATTTCTGGTAAATAAATAAATGAGAGACTCGGGGCTGCGTTTTCAAGTCCAGCCGAGGGTGAATGGAAATGGGCTGGGGTCAATAATGCCACCATTGGTTGGTGTGCCTGCTTTTCAACACCATTCTGGGCACCCGAGCAAGATTCACCAGGCTGGGTGTGAGCAGCCTCGAGATCTTGCCACGATCCATTAAGAAGACCAATTAATATTGATATGTGTTCCTTGAGAGTTCTTATTTTGACAGCAGCCTGAGAGTTACTGTTGTATCCTTAAACTAACAGCACAAGATAAATCGATTGTCCAAGCACGTGGTTTTAATGCAAGCTCAACCGAGGTTTATTGAATAGATCTTCACTAGACTCGCCAAAAGCCCGCAAAGTAGCCGATGATGTCACATGATCTTAAAGAGACATTACGCACAACTACAATAACCCACATAATATAACAGTAATATAACAGTTACCTGCACTTTGTGGGCACTGACCAGCTGAATGGGGGTGGACACACAGCAGGAACATAGAACAGTACAGCACAGAACAGGCCCTTCGGCCCTCGATGTTGTGCCGAGCAATGATCACCCTACTTAAACCCACGTAACCCGTATACCCGTAACCCAACAATCCTCCCATTAACCTTACACTACGGGCAATTTAGCATGGCCAATCCACCTAACCCGCACATCTTTGGACTGTGGGAGGAAACCGGAGCACCCGGAGGAAACCCACGCACACACGGGGAGGACGTGCAGACTCCACACAGACAGTGACCCAGCCGGGAATCGAACCTGGGACCCTAGAGCTGTGAAGCATTGATGCTAACCACCATGCTACCGTGAGGCCCCATGAAGTCCATCATGGCTGCCCCAATAAATTATCTGAGGCCCATGAGAGGCTGAAAGGCACAGAGGGGGGTCAGCCGTTGGGAAACAGGATGCCATTGGTTCAGTGTGGATTGTGGGGAGAGTGGGCAGTAAGTGCTTGGTTAGTGTACCACAGTTGCTCTCCTTGTATCATGGAGGCATAAGAACAGGGGGAAAGGCTGTCAGAAACAACTGGGGGACTGTCATAACACATGGAAGGCTGCAGCCAGAAATGGGAACACAACTCAGACTCTGGATCCAGTAGCAATGAGGGCCATTGTAACCGGCAAGAAGGGTGGTTCCCTGAGCATGAGGAGTGCAGCGGAGAGAGACAAGGGCCAGGATAGAAATAGAATCTATACCCTCAGTGTAGGATCTACTAATAAAGAAGGAGTTACCTTGAGATGACCGAAAACCAGCACCACAGAATATTACAACTCTTCAGGTACAGCATCATACAGATCTGTTCCCTCATTGCTAAAGACCTCACATCTCATGACGCTGGTCGTCATGCCCGTCCAATAGATGTTAAAGTTCTTGTTCGCCCTTTGAGGTGAGGATGGTCATATTTGTCATCTGGGGTTTTGTTTGGGAAGTAGGTGACAGCTAAGGCTGATTATCGCCTGGAAGATTCTGCTGCAAATAAGATAGGTTACCACAAGTGATTGAGTTTTGGATGAGTCCCTTGCTCATGCCTCTCCATGACTCTGAAGTGCGTTTGCTTTTGAAGGAGGTCACACAATTTTTTTACTTGGTTGCGCAAGGTGCAGTGATCCTGGACGAGCTTCTCCCAGGACTTGAAGTCGATGTCAAAACTCCTAAGTAAGGCCTTCAGGGTGTCCTTCTAGTGCTTCCTTTGACTGCGATGAGAGTGCATCTCAGACTCAAAGTCTCCATGGAAAATTCACTTTGGTAAGCTAAGGAGCAGCCCAACTCCATTGTGACTGTCTCAATTTGGCAAGGATGCTTGGCATGCCCATTCGGGTGAGCACCTCAGTCTCTGGTATTTTGACTGCCATCTAATCTTCAGAAGCTTCAGATGGCAGCTCGAGTGAAAGTGGTCGAACTTCTTGGCATGGTGCTGATACACAGTCCCACGCCTCGCATGCGTAGGGAGAAGCGGACAAGAATATTCCCTGTTCTTTAGACTTTCAGTTTGGTAGGAAGACTTACTCCTCTTTAGTCCCAGTCCAACGTTCGAATTCTGCCCTCTGCCGAGGGCTACACTTGCTTTGGCAATTGTTGCATATGTCTCATCATCAATACAGACAGCTTGAGAGAGTCTACTGCTGACATAAGTTAGCTTATCCACTGCTGATAAGTTCTGATCTTGGACTACAACCTTGGGCTTGAGATAGTGCTTTCCTGGAGCAAGATGGTACATTGCTTCAGGTTTATTTGTGCTGGTCGTACGATGCAAAAGCAATAACTTGGATGAGGTTCCACCAAGTGTGATACACCTTTATTACACCACTCAACAATAGTACAAACTCACGATAATACCCATTGCTTAGCTTCCCTGCAAGCTGGAGTCTGTCTCAGTGATAAACCCAATGACAAATTATTCTTGTGCAGCTTCTGAGTGACGGATCAAATCATTTTAATCCATTGCAGAAAAACTGTTTTTGTGAACTCTCTCTTTATATCAATTTTTGCTGTGGCCCTGTGCCATTTAAGAGAATACCTGTTTTCATCCCATTTAATTGGTTTTCAATTACATTATTATCTTTACCCTTGTTCTTATATCCTGGGCCCCTCACAAGGCCATGCTTGAAAGAGTAGAGCCAGCCTGACTCCGTCTCCGCTTTGTTATCTCTTAACACAGTTATCAATCGTCAGGCAGGTACAGACAGACATCTTTATTACCTCTAACGAGCACAAAAGGGGTCTATCTTTCTCACAGTTCAAGGCCAGTTCTCCTGCACAGTTTAATTCATTTTGCAAATCCTGGCAAGTCTGTGACTTGACTAAATTAACCATCATGCTTTGCGTTTTGAGCTCACACCACAGTTTAGGAAGGTTCTTCAAATACCTCTGGTCTGGGTTCTTCTTTCACCCCAATGTTCCATGTTACCACAATGAGGAAGACAAACAGGGTTACACCACAACTGCTCTGCATTGATGTATTAAAGAAATCCCATCATTAAAAGTGATTGTACATTAAAAAGGTAAGTAATATGTTGGTTTACAAGTGGTCAATCTGCATTTGGTGCCGCGCATGGCTTTTGTTACACGCACAATCTGCTTCTACCTCTTTGTGCTGATGACATAGTTGATAATCATATAAGGAAGAGGACCCAATGGCCACCCTCACCTGGTTTGGCCCTCCTGGGTTTTGCTGATGTCATGTGCTTGAAGCCACAGGTGGAGCTAGGTGAAGGTGATGACAGGATGAGCCACTTCAAAGAGTGTGGCGAACCTACCTGAAATGAAAAATGAAATGAAAATGAAAATCGCTTATTGTCACGAGTAGGCTTCAAATGAAGTTACTGTGAAAAGCCCCTAGTCGCCACATTCCGGTGCCTGTTCGGGGAGGCTGGTATGGGCATTGAACCGTGCTGCTGGCCTGCCTTGGTCTGCTTTAAAAGCCAGCTATTTAGACCTGTGTTAAACCAGCACCTTCATGGGAGCTGCCACCCCTTCCTTACACCACTCATACTCCAGATGTTAAAGCTACTGCTGCCTTGATTTGCTTCTGGCTCCTCCCAAAGCTCAGCTGTAGACCTTTGTGCCATCTTGCAAATGAGAGCACACAATTGCATCTCACAATGGTATTGGTGAAAACTAGAAAATAAATTCAATTGCAGATAGATGGGTCCTTGCACTCAGAAAGGTGGTGAGTTTCGCTTCCATCGCTGGATTTCTGCCTACCAAACTGAAAGGTTAAAGAACAAATATTCTTGTCCGCTTCTCTCTATTAAGCTGGAATTCCCACAATTCAGGACATCGTTGATTAAATCGATGTGGCCATCAAGGCACTGAATGACCTGCCAGTGAGATTCATCAACAGAAAAACTTTCATTCCCTCAACATCCAGCTGGTCTGTGACCTCAAAATGAGATCCTACTCTTTGTGTGTTCACTTTCCTGGCAGCTATCATGACTCCTTTATCCTTCATCAGTCTCATTTCAACCCTCCAAAACTCCATGGACAAAGGATATTCCTTGAAGAGACTGCTGATCCATTACGGGAGTTTGAGACTGGAGCATGCTCAATCAAAACCATCGGCACATGGAAGGTTCCATGGTCCTGATCAGAACCAAGTGGAGGCAGGACCAGAAAGAAAAATGACCACTGGGTGGTGCACCCTGAAATCCCGCCTCTGTTTTACAAGGGCAAGGGAGGGAATGGGTCCCGGAACACGCCCACTCTTGTAAAGGAGGCAACTGACAGCATTGTGGGCTTATTGAGACCCTACCCCAGATAAGAGTATTTATTTTCAGGGAGGTGGCCAAACTTTACCAAATGTATGGAGGCATGAACCATGGACTGAAGGCAGAAAGTTAGAGCCTAAGTTAGAGTCAAAGACTTCAGACATTTCTGACTGACTTCCAGAATAGTTAGCCAGGAAATATTACTCAGAAAAATCCTTGCGTAACCATAGATCTGACCCCCCTCAATCACTCATCCTAACCTCCCTGACTTCCCCTTTGACCCCACCTGACTAACCTCCACCACCCAACTACACCTGAGCTCTGGCTCCCATCCACCTACCCCCAAAACTCCCCATTTGACTTCCAGACTTCATCCCATGACCCTCTGACCCGCTGAAGCAACCTGACCCGATTTCAACATCCAATCCCCTTCCCCACTTACCTTCCCCACTCTATCCGGACCCCCTTACATTACCCATTCTCTCCCCTTACTCATCCTGCTCCGATTTACTGAATTTACCCACCCTATTCCGTCACCCACCTTACCCTCTTACCTCACCACACGACCCCTCACCCACTGTCCTTCTCTCTGTAGCTTTTCAAAGAAGCTTTGGGACATTTATACCCTTTTTTTGTGGTCTCTGCATGGATTCACTTTGTTGATTGGATTCACTTTGTTGATGTCACCAAGGTTTCTGCGCCGACTGCAGGATCCTCCATCAGAAGATTGCCCTGAAAGATTGGAGGAACGTAAGTGTGTCTTATTTTCTTTATCAGTGTTGTAAATAAGGGTTCCAACCCTGAACAGAAGATTTGGGTCCATTGTATTTGCCAGGTTGTTACTATTGTCAACTGGCCAGCTGTCAGATAAAAGGTCAACATAATATGTAACGTAAAATAAAAACAGAAAATGTTGGATAAACTCAACAGGTCTAGCAGCATCTGTGGAGAGAAACAGAGTTAACATTTTGGATCTAAATGACCTTTTAGAAGTAAAAGGTCAACATTGTTAATGTCGAAAAGCCTTCAAGTTTAAAAAATTTAATCTAATGGATAAAAAAGTCTTGAAAGGGTAGTCTAGTATGATAACAATGTGGAAATGTTTCGTTATTTCCAATTGCTTTAATGTATTAAACTTAGATATCTGCTAAGATAACGGTTCTGAACTCTGTTTACTTGTGGAGATTTTTCGGATCTTATCTGCAATCCAACTGTCAAATGGTTTTACAAATGTGTGCCTTTGTTTAGACAGAAGATTTGAAGTGTCTGTTCAGTCAGGAACTTTTATGGGCTATTCAATGATTTTCAACTGTTGCGAGTTTTGCTCATAAAGTGGATAATGGTGAGGGGATGAGGTTGAGGGGGAAGTGGGGGTTGAGGAGGATTGAGGTGAGGAATGAGGGGGAGTTTGAAATAGTCGTAAGTTTCAACTGTAAAGAGAGATGAGCTGCTGATTGCGTTGGAGGCACCAGCCAAGTTTGCTTTAGAAACTGAGTAGATCTTTTAACCTATTCAATCTGGATTTGGCCCAGCTCCATTTCCACCTCTGGTGTCAGCCTTGTCTCCAAGTTTTAAAGGGCTTGGATCCTCTAAAACAAACTCACCTTCCAGCGGCTTTGAGACCGAGGCGGGATCACAATGGTAGGATTTGCCCTGTCTACTGATTCCTGTGCCCGATGTGAAAATCTGACCCATGGACAAGATGATATTCAGATGGCAGGACTGGTCAAGTAGCACTCTGCAGTACACCTCTGTAAGATTTTGGGCATTGTTGCGATGCTATGTTGTTCTCTCCATAACATGGACATCCATTGACGTGTGGACATTGAGGATAGTGAGTCCTGGAGGGACACAGCTCATCAAAGGAAGCGGAGGAAAAGGGGTTGGGAGAGGGAAAGAAAGCTGAGGGAGAGGATTCAGAACCCGATGGTTCCCTTGCTGCATGGGGAGATGGCCAGACTCAGTATGAGTCTCAGGGATCTTATCAGGTTGCCATTAATATTAGGGAGCGTCTGATCCAGGCATATTTTGACTGCAGCCTTGTGACCCAGGAAGACTGCCATCGTGTGGGAACTCCATCTGAGCTGCATGTGCTGACACTTCCATTGAAGATGGAACCTGAATCACGTCGCGCCGGTTGGGAGCGTTGGCAGTGCCCCACCACGGCAATTCTCCACCCTCCGATGGGCTGAGTGGCCATCCATATTTGGCGGGCCATAATATATCCCGCCGGCATATATTACACCAGGTCCGTACCGGCGAGACCTGGCTCTGCGGGAGGCCTGCGGAGTCCTGGGGGGGGGCACGAGGGGGATCTGGCCCTGGGGGGGGCCCCCACGGTGGCCTGGCCCGTGATCAGTGCCCACCGGTTGGTGCAGCTCCAAGCCCTTCAGCGGTGGATGGCGTGGCACCAACATCGCCGCCGCTGGCCTAGCCCCTGAAGGTGCGGAGGATGCCGCACCTTCCGGGCGGCCTGCCGCCGGTGTGGTTCATGCCACTCCTCAGCGCCAGTACGGCCCACCCCGCCGGTTAGTGGAGAATTCCGCCCAAGGCACTCTTTGGGAGGCAAGACACCCTTTGGGGTGGTTAAAAGTAAACATGATTATGAGCAAAATGTGAGGAGGTACATTTGGTACATGTCCAGCTGGAAAGGGAAAGTCCAAAGAACTCTCCAGCTGTCAGAGAATTGGCAAAGAACTGTCCAGCTGTCAAAGAATTGTCATAAAATTGTCCAGCAGTCAGAAACTTGCACCTGCCAAAATCAGTTACAACTGTCAAAGAACTATCAAAGGTTATTAGTTGAGGTTGCATGGAAGGGATAAGGCAAAGGGTGATTGGTTTGCATTAATTTGCCATAGGGACTATGAAGGGCAATGGAAATGTGTAAGCATAGGGCTATGATGGGTCATGGCAAATGGGAGAGGGACATGAGTTGGCATGAGAGTATAAAAGGCCATGGTGGGATATGTTGGCACGGGTAGAGCATTAGGAGTATGTTGGGGGGTGAGCGGGTGTCAGGGGTAAGGGCTGGAGGGCTGTTTTTGGTTTAACCTTTTTCTTAATTTAGTCCAACACAGTGCTGGAGCACAAAGGCTGGTCTTTCGTCCAGCCCGCCTTAAAATCTGGTGACCTCCACAAGCACTCCAAGCGAGGTGGGCTCAATTTCCAATCCAGCCTGCACCCACCAGAATGAAAATACAACCTGCGGATGGCCTTTTTTAAAGGCCAGAATTGCAGAGCTGGGAATACTTCTATGTCTGTGAATCTATATCCAGGCATATTTCCTGCATGTAAGACAATTGCTTCTGTTTATGACTCCATACGGTTGACCATTATATTAGTCAGGGAGGTTGGTTAGCTCATTTGGCTGGATGGCTTGTTCATCAGACAGAGCGGCGCCAGCAGTGTGCGTTCAATTCCAGCACCAGCTGAGGTGACTATGAAAGCCCTGCCTTCTCAGCCTGGTCCCTTGCCTGAGGTGTGGTGACGCCAAGGTTAAATCACCACCAGTTAGCTCTCTCTCTCAAAGAGGAGAGAAACTTATGATCCTCTGGAACTCTGGCGACTTTCATTGGCCTGGATTCTCCGCTGCCCACCATTGGTAGCGGGGCCCCGATGCGGCAGAGAATTGTAAAATTGTGATCTCCCCGGCCCTCCGCTGGCGGCAGGATTGGGGTTCACACCTGCGCACCGGCGAGAGGATGTCAACTTAATGGTTCGGGCACCCTATTCTCCGGCCCTACATGATTCTCCGGTAATTGCATGGGCCAGAATCACAACAGGTCTTACTAAATATGAGCCTGACATGATGGTCCTCGTGGTGGGCCAAGGGGGTAACTCCTGAAGGGAGTTGGCCCCAAAGCCTATCCAAGGGCCACCCTTCCCCCCTTCCCATCATCACATGTATGACCTGCCCATCCTCCTCCACCAGATCACCAAATGCCCCCATGAGATCTCCTAAAATAGGAGACCCACCCAAGAGACCTCCTTAATTGGTAGACTCCCCAGGGGCCCCCTTAATCAGGAGACCCTCGCAGTACCCCCTAACTAAAGGAACCACCCACAGGGACCTCCTAACTGAAGGAACCCCCCCTCCCACTGAGACCCCTAACTAGAGGGACCCCCACAGTGACCCCCTAAACAGAGGGACCCTCCAACAGGGACTTCTAAATAGAGGGACCCCCCAGAGAACCCTGCCAGAAAAAAGACCCCTGTCTGGAACCTAGGGAGTAGTCTAGACAGGGGAAGTGAACACAATTGCGAGTGGACTGAATTTGCTCATCACTATGATTTTAGGCACATCACCTCAAGTCTTCTATGTCCCCAGTCAAACAGGAAGGCAAAAAAGGGTATGCACATTGTAAAACAGCTGTTAAAAAAGGCCATTGAAAACCAGGAAGACATCTATCTGTCGCTGCTAAGCTATTGTTTGGTGCCACTTGTCAATGGGTTATCACCAGCTGCTAATGAACAGACAGCTGCGAATGACCCTGCCTTCCATTGCAACTCACTCTGGGATTGAGGACTGGAGCAGAAACTGCTTTTTCAAAAGAGGAGGCAAAAACGGTTTTACAACAGAACCGCAAAGAAGCTCCGGCCACTGCATCCAGGTGATACGGTCAGACTCGAGGATGCCAATGGAAATGGATGGTCAAGGCGCGCAAAGATATTGCAGCAGGCAGGTCCACATTCATTTTTGGTTCTCACTGAGGATGGTTCAGTCTTGTGAAGGATCTGATGAGCGCTGTTAAAAGTGCAACGTCCTTTTGTGTTGAGCCCAGCAGAAGAGCTGGTATGCAATCCCAAAGCACTTGAGGAGGACACAGGCCACCCAACAAAGCCAGCGATCAGAGAAGCATCCATAGCAGCGAATGTGGAACAAGCCAACAACAAATGAAGGTGGAAACTGATCACTAATTCAGCCATCACGCAGGAGATCAACCAGATTACATCGCAAACCTGACAGACTGGACTTGTAATAAACTGTGTACAATATATGTTCAAAGTAATCATGCATATCAGGTCGTTTAAAGTCCAAAGATGTGCGGGTTAGGTGGATTGTCTATGCTAAATTGCCCGTAGTGTCCTAATAAAGGTAAGGTTAAGGGGGGGGTTGTTGGGTTACGGGTATAGGGTGGATACGTGGGTTTGAGTAGGGTGATCATGGCTCGGCACAACATTGAGGGCCGAAGGGCCTGTTCTGTGCTGTACTGTTCTATGTTCTATGTTCTAACAGTCACATTTGTGAATATTAATACTTCCAAAGGAAGGGGGATGTGATGATATGCGTACACATGAATGTATATAGCTGTTTATCGGTGCGCAAAGTTATCGGCATTACCTCTGACCAGCAGGTGGCGCTAGAGGTTTATCGTATGACTCGAGACACCCGCCAGTTGGAAGTGAGTCACACAAGAAGATAGTCGCACTTAGAGTAGCTCCAGGAGAATTCACTGAATTCATTTAGAAGCCACTGTCTGTATTATAGTTCGTTAGTCATCTTTTCCACGTGTTTGTTAATAAATCCTCTATATTTTCCATGCATATCATTATAACGATTATATCACAGAGCACAACATTCAGGATCATGGCTACCGTTTCTCACCCGTGGATGGAAAATCTTGCCGAAATTTTCCATTTCCTTGTTTTGCAATTAAGTTACCTTGCTTCGCAATTGGGCGCTTTCGGTATTTGTTCGTTTTTTTTATTGATTGCCACATTTTGATTCAGAGTATTATTTTTTGACCTAAGCGAGTAGCACTGTGGTGAGCATTGTTGCTTCACAGCGGCAGGGTCCCAGGTTCGATTCCCGCTTGGGTCACTGTCTGTGAGGAGTCTGCATGTTCTCCCCGTGTTTCTTCCGGGTACTCCGGTTTCCTCCCACAAGTCCCGAAAGACGTGCTTGTTGGTGAACTGGACATTCTGAATTCTCCCTCTGTGTACCCGAACAGGCTCCGGAGTGTGGCGACTAGGGGATATTCACAGTAACTTCATTGCGTTGTTAATGTAAGCCTACTTGTGACACTAATAAAGATTATTATTACTAATCTCTCTGCGGCAGGAATATGCAAATTTAACCTGTGACATGTGGGACGATACCTCGAGAGAGAGAGAGAGAATTTATACTTGAATGAAAGCTGGGGTGAAGCTTCATTTTATCATTCATGGCATGGCTATTTTAAATTCGACATATTTCATGGAATACAATCTATTTTTTTGGGTGTAAATGTAACCAGTTTATAAAGCGTTTGCTTTGAGAAACAATCCTCCCTCCGTGGGTTTTTCCTACAAAAACAGAATATCAAACCGTTTGATGTCTCTGTGATTGCAATAGCAGATGGTGCCTGCAGGGGCTAGTCTTGCCTACAAATAATCACCGCTTCTTATGCTTTGGGAATGGTGCCTGGTCGACTCCTGGTAAAAAAAAATGTTTGCATTATGACAGAAAGCAGTTAACCTGTGATGTTAAAGGCTATTTGGAGGGAGCAAAGAAAAAGGCCGGTAATTACTTTAATAATCTACACTTGCTGACCGGTTTGCAAAATTATAAAATCAACAAACGGTTTGAATTGAATGCCAAGCCTGCAGCACAGATATTTTAAACAATTGCAGCACAGCACATCCAGCTGCACAATTCCGTTTTTCTTTTGGTTTTTACACAAAGGTGGAACTTCTACGGGAAACGGCGATACAGAGGCCGTAGTTTTAGGTGTGGAGATGGTTAAAAACTGTGTGCCCATTGGATTATGAGTGCACTTTATCTTTACTGACAGACAGTTTGACCAGTGTTAGGTTATCCTGATCCATTCAGCATACCTTCATTGCATCATAAATAAATCAGACAAATGACTTTTTTCCTAGGGTGGAATAAGCGCAAGGGGGAAATCTCTCCAGACGCTCTATGAATCTCCTGATGGCAGCTGTGAACAATGAGTGAACTGCAGCCAACCAATTACCCAGAATCCTTCCTTATCCAGACACAGAAATTATATTGCTGTATGATGGAGTTTTTGTATATTGAATTCAATAGCCCAGAGAATAAAAGACAGACATAATAGGGGTAGAGGCTATTTAGATGAGTACCACTTGCTGCTTAGGGCCGTTGTACCTTGATTATAAAAAAATTTGCTTTAATTTTCTTCCCCCTTGAACCCTAGGCAGCAATGGGAATGAACAGAGCACCCCGCATTAGCCAGCAGTAATTTAAATATTACATTATAAAAGCATTAGTGCTGTTCTTTCTGTCTAATATAATGACTATAATTTTTGTTTGTATTTTTCAGTTTAAGCTCCATATCATACGTATTGCGATTTAATGAGTTTGCTGCCATCTTTTAGGAGCAAGTATTTTAGAGAATATGGCCAAACCTCATGATCATATATTTCCGCAGCCCTTAATATTTTATGCTTACTATCAGTAGTTAAATGTGGTAGCTATTATTCTGAAGTACATTGATTGAAACAACATAACTATTACACGTTTGTAAGACAAATGTATGTGAATTTCAAAGAATATAGCGGCGCAACTGTACATTACAAGGCATTAGTGACTTTGTGTGTTAATGTGGAATATTTATGCGTGAAAATAGGATTTTTAGGCTTGATCTTGCAGTTGAGGTGTTAGCCAAAAGTGATTATTCCATCTGATTACTATGGTAAATGTGTCATCCAGACACGAGCAAAAACACTCTAAAAAGGCATTTTAGGGTCTATGGAATTTTAAGGCAACCTAAATTGATGCTAAAAGGTAGAATCACCATAAATATGTATTACATTGTGATTATCTTAATAACTATAGTTTAAATTAAAGTTCTTTCATATACTGGCAGCCACCAAAAAGAATCATTTAAATTAAAAGACAAAAACAAATAAGTGCCAAAGCATTGCTGCTTTTTTTTTTACTGGGTTGCCTATTCAATTACATTGTGAATGTAATTTTTAAAATAACCTTGAAGAACTATCATACCAAATGTTTCCTTTCCCGCCTGCTTGACAATATTATTGCAGAAATGGCGAGAGTATCTGATAAAACTGAATTTTGGATTACAGTGTGTCAAAATGCATAAATAATTACCATCATAAAAATAGGCTATTAAATTTGTCAGCATCTAAATAGTGAGCAGGTATATGTGTGATTCGTGAGTTCATATCTGGCTGTGATCATTAAACTAAAGCTAGCTTTAGGATAGATAACTCTGATGTATTTTCACCCGTGTGCTGTCTTCGTGCACAGATCAGCCTCGGGTCATGTGGGTGAATATAGATGTAAAAGTAAAATTCATCTGATGTTGAAATAACCCTGTCTTGGTTGTATTTCGATCTTAATAGAAAACTTTTTTCCCCACTAGTTCAGGGGATTAAAAAAAAAGGTTACAGTGATGAGCTTTGGGGCCACAGACAGTGCATAGGATACTCAGAGGAGTACAATTATTGTGTTGTCGCACAGGAGGCGTTAACGCACACCGTAGCTACTCTCAACAATCGCATGCAGCTGGCTACAAAGTTGAATTTCTCATGTTGAAATCCCAGACAGAAAAGATGCTGAGCCATAAATAAAACAAGCACATACCTGGAATGAATAAACTGCTTGTGTTACCATTGCAATTTTCTCCAGATTTATGCCCAGTTGGTAGATTTTAGGAAATTGGTGAGAAATGTGTTAAATTACCACATAGATTGTCGTCAATCTGTAGTTTTGTTTTACTTAGTTGGTGCAGAGATCCTAAAGTGGCTCCAAAGTGCTTCAGTAATCAACCATGTCAAAGAAAAGGTGCTTAAGTAGCACCAAGATAAGATGGACTGCTTGCGAGTTTTTGCAGCATAAAAAACCTCTTCAAATATATCATATTACTATTGTGCACCTCACTTGCCAGTGTATTAAAATGCTGTGGAACAACAGAGACAGACCGATGTAAATTTGATGATAAATACTGTGCAGAAACAGAAGTCCAGTACATAACCTATAATTGATTAGGTGGTAGATGAATTAATATCCTTAATCTTTCCCATATTGCATAAAGTGGGCTTGTGTGCCATCTTAAAAGAAGTGTAAGCCTTTAATGTACTGCCAGATTTGGAACCGTGCTTAATGTCCTCAATCCATCCAGTGTATTTATCCAATCCATGTCAGCTCTCTGTTTTTTTTCCCCTCTTTTACTAAGTGTTTACTCCTTTGGCAAGGAGAAAGCATTTAAAACTGATGTTCATGGTCTGATGCTTCAGATTCCTCCACTGTTGGTTTAAAAGGTTCCCTGTCTGAAATTCATCTCCAGTTACCATACACCAATCCCCCCTGGGCCCTCCCAATATTTAGCAAAAAAAGGAAGCCCTGCAACCACTTATGAGTGGGGTTTAATAATAGGCAAATGTGTTTCTTATTTTGCATCTTGTTAAGAAAGATGCATGCTACCAAATAGTCTCCTGGTGTAAGGTTCAGCGCAGTGCCTGCAAGTGTAATGATACCCTGACTGTTAACACCAGCGTCCCTCAACCACTTAAAAGCCCAGCTGAGCTGAGACAAAATTACTTCATTTGTGCAGTGGGCCGGAGATTGCGAAAGTTCTTCGTATCTTGTCCTCTGATGATTTGTGCAGCATTTAAATGTTGAAAAATGGAGTGTAGACATGGATACTGTGCTGCGCAGTACATGCTTCCGATAGAAGCTAGTGCATCAAGTTTTAGCAAAAATCCTTATTCCATGATGTGTCAGAATAAATGGATACTCTTAAACCTGATGTTGCATTTCGTTGAATTAAATATAAGTTAGATCATGTTATGGTAACATTTCTCTTCTAATGGACATAATTTCTGAATAAAATAATGCAAATAACAGGGATGTAACAGTTAATAGAAAATTCATTTTTTTCTGGAAACCATTGAGCTTTTGCCAAAATGTAAAACACATCCTACATGATAGCAGAAATAATGGCCGGAATCTTCCGTCTGATTCATGGCTGGGATTTTCCGATGCCGCTGAGAGTGAATGGAGTTCGGCTGGAACACTGAATTTTCCATTATTGCTCGCAACGGGACCCGCCACGCACGAGGCCGCAGAATCCTGCCTTCCTTCTATATGACCCCCACCTGGGCCACTTTCTTTAGTAAATGTTGATAAGTAGATCAGACCAGTGTGGAACTTAATTCTCTGCATTTAAGGCAGGCTATCATTTGTTTCGGATAATAGGGTGCAAAACGCAGGTTTCAAGATGCCCAGCTAAATGTGTTTAGAAATGTTGTTCACCACTTTTGTGACGGCCATGGAGAATCCAGCATGAGTTTGTAGAGTCAAGCAGAAAGTAACTTTATTTACAACAATATGTACAAAGTACCAGGTGTTCACTACTGGTTCCCTCTCTAGCCGGCACCACACTGGCTATTTAGGCTGCACTGCTAATGATTGCCCCTCATTGGGGAAGTTTAATCCCTCAAGGATCATGGGTAACCATTAGTCTCCAGTCAATAGGATCCAGACAGGTTTTTATCAACCACCCTCACTGTCTAATGAAAATATGGGGGGGGCGGGATTCTCCATTTGGGGGACAAAGTCCCCACGCCCGCCGGAAAACGGGCGAGAATCACACCGGACTTTTTCCTCGAACGTCCGGGGTGATTCCCCATTTTCCAGGGGGCGAGCAGGACCCGGCGTACATCCCGCAGCTCTGGCTGCCTTGCGGGGCCCTGCTGTACAGACCACGCGGCCGCGCATGTGCACCGCGGCCGCAAGCGGGTCCATGCATGCACGCAGCGGCCCACCTTGGCATGGGTGCTGCTGACATTACGGAGCCACACAGCAGGACCGCATGGAGGAAGATAGGTCGCTCCCAGATCGTGATGGCCCACCGATCGGTGGTCCCCGATCGCGGGCCTGCTAGTCGTCGAGGGCCCCCCCCCCCCAGGTGTCCGATCCCCAAGCCCCCCCCACCACAACGCTCACATCAGCCGTGACTCCGTGTTCCCGCGGGGTGGAACCACGGGCGGGATTCTCCTCTACCCGACGGGGCGGGCTGTACCGGCACCAAGGAGTGGCGTGAACCACTCCAGCGACGGGCCGCCTGGAAGGTGTGAAATCCTCTGCAACCATCAGGGGCTAGGCCGACGCTGGCAGGGTTGGCGCCGCGCCAGCTGGCACCAAAGGGCCTCTGTCGGCCGGCACAAGTTGACGCATTCGCGGGAGCGGCAGCGTGTGCTGGCCTCATCCCAGTGCATGCGCAGAGGGGTTCTTCTACGTGCCGGCCATGGCGGAGGTTGACAGCAGCCAGCGCGGAGGGAAAGAGTGCCCCCACGACACGGGCCCGCCCGCGGATCGGTGGGCCCCGATCATGTGCCAGGCCACCGTGGGGACACCCCCCGGGGCCAGATCCCACTGCGCCCCCCCTGAGGACTCTGCAGGCAGCCCATAGAGCCAGGTACCACCGGTACTGACCTGGTTTGATTTATGCCGGCAGGACCGGCCGGAAACAGGCTGCCGCTCAGCCCATCGCGGGGCAGAGAATCGCCGGGAGGGCCACTGCCAACGCCCCCCGACCGGCGCAAAGCGATTCCCTCCCCCGCCGAAAAACCAGTGCCGGAGGAATTCGGCAGCCGGCATCAGAGCGGGATTCATGTTCCCCCTGGAGATTGTCCTACCCTCCACCGGGCCGGATAAGCTCCAAGGGGCGGCATGAATCCCGCATCCCCGCCCCGGCACCGACTGCCGGATTCTCCGGCGCCGGTTTTTCCGTGGGGGCGGGCATCGCGCCGCGCTGGTCGGGGCCGCTGGCAGCGACTCCCCCCCCCCAGCAATTCGCCGGCCCGCGATGGGCCGAGTGGCAGCCCGTTTACGGGGATGCGGGGAGATCTGGCCCCCACGGTGGCCTGGGCCGCGATTAGGGCTCACTGACCTGCGGGCGGGCCTGTGCTGTGGGGCACTCTTTCCCTCCGCGCCGGCCAGTGTAACAGCCCGACATGGCCGGCGGAAGAAACCTCCCTGCGCATTATAGCTGGGATGACGCCAGCACACACTGCGCCCCTGCGCATGTGGCAACTCGCGCTGACCGGCGGAGGCCCTTTGGCACCGATTGGCACGGCGCCAACCCCACCGGTGCCGGTCTAGCCCCTGAAGGTGCGGAGGATTCCGCACCTTCCGGGTGGCCTGACGCTGGAGTGGTTCACGCCACTCCTTGGCGCCGGAACGGCCCGCCCCGCCAGGTAGGGGAGAATCCCGCCCCACGTTAGAACCACCCTGGCGGGACTTGGTGGGCACTCAGCCCGTCGAGCGTGTAGAATCGCTGGGGGCGGGGCCTTTTCCAACGCCCCTCGACAGGCACTGCGTCAATCGCACGTGCACGGATGGCGGCAATTCTCCGGTCTCCGGTGAATAGCGTGCCGGTGTAGGAGCCTATTTTGTGTAATTCTCCGCCCCCACGCCAAGCGCAATTTCGGTGCAGAGGGTCGGAGAATCCCGCCCGGAATTTTTAAAAATGCCTGGTCAAACTTACTCAAGGTCAATGATCTATAAATGCAAGGCTGGAATTCTCCCATGATCCCATGTTCAATGGGGGGAGAATATGGCGGGAGACACAGAAATTGGTTTCATGCCAGTGTGAATTTACAGCAGGATTTTCTTGCTGATTCCCACCATGGCAAGCGTGAACCTCCTTTGCAACCCATGAATGGGATGCAGAGGGATACAGATGGAGGCCCAACCCCACATGCTAAATTCTCCACAATGCCACAGGAGCACACATCAGTGTGAAACATGTCTGGATCAATATGGTGCACAGGCTCATCTGTGGCAGCCTCCAGAGTTCAGGATGGAGGCTGCCCATAACCCTGAACTCTGGAACAGCACAGCAGTGGGTTGGAGGAGCATCTGCAGGTGGACCTTCCTGGTATCCTTGAGGGCATGCATCTCCAGATTTCAGAATGTTCCTGGAGATATGTCTTCATTTTCAGACGGTCCATCGTCTTTCTTCAATGGTGGGTCAGTGATGCTGGCTCCTTTTCAATACGGCACCTGGACACGATGGTGGACTATGTGTATCCAGGCCTACCCCGCCACCTAATATGGTTTAACACACCTGGGTGCTTAACTAATGAGGTCATGGCTGGAAGAGATGGCGTGTTTTCCCACTGACCTCCACACGGGATTTAGCCTCAAAATGGGAGAATTCCACCCCTGGTCTTTCTTTCAATGGAGGCTGTCGGAGGGTATTGCAATTAGCTCCAGCATTTCTTTCTAAGAAGTAGAAAATTGCCGGAGTTTCCCCTGCTTACCACTATCCATACTGGACCCTTGCTGGAAGTGGGTATGTGCGAATGTCAGGTAACAACAAGATTAGGCTTGCTTGTGAGGCATCCCATGACCAAATAGCCTGCCATCTTTTCTCGTACATGAATTCAAGGCCACTACGCAAGAGCAACTGGGGCCTGTGGACCCATTCCCCTGAAAGCAGCAATTGCCTTTACAAGAGATGTGGAGACAATTGACAGATGCAAGCACCATTTATCAACATTCGAAACGAATATCTAAAGAACAAGCATCACGTTATACAAATACCCAAGTATTAATTTATATGTACGTCGTCAACCTTACAATACATTTTCGCTGGTGGCTGCATCAATTAAAAGTTTGTTAAGCTATGTTTGTTTTAAGAAACCCACGTTATTCCTGGTCAGTCGAGAAGAGAAACCCTTTCAGAAATATCTCCCAGAAATGCAAAAAGCCCTCTTTTCTATAACAACAATATTTTTACTCAACCGGAGAGTGAAACAGAGTATGATAGCCGATGACTCACCCTCTGTATTTACAACAACATTGGGAGGGGAAATCTCGTGGTCATTCTGGCTCGCACAAACCTTCCATTTGTGGTAACACCATTGTGAAAATAGAATTGCGCTGACGCACATGTCTTTGGAACATTTCCTTCATTCATATCTTGCAAATACCATAAATAATTACTGGCTTGATCAGATTTTATTCACATAATGTGGAATTTTCTGTCAAGCTGACGGAGGTTTACGTGATAATTCTAAAAGAAATGTTTTAATATATTTCAAACTACAAACTCCCAAAGACAGGCCATTATCAAGTGTAATATGGAGAGAAGAAAACTGGATGGTGACTGATTTCATTATTTGTATTAAAAATATCCTAAGCCATGACTATCATTTATTTTTAATTTAATGCATTTTACTTTGTACCTAGCGATAAAAAAGATTATTTGATTGAAACATTTCAGCTTTCCATTAATGTCTTTATAGCTTTTTGCATTTTAATCTACTTTATTTGTGTGTTTTAGGATTTATAGATTTGCCTTAATCCTTTGTCTAATAGCAGAATATAAGTAAGATGCACTGAATAGGCAAAGCTAAGAATTTAGGTTTAAGAGTAGGGTTGTAACATCATGCTACATGTTAAACAAGGAAAATATTTCCGAGCTAGTACTTAATTTTTCTTCTCCCCCTCCCCTCATGTGATGCTTACTATGAATTTGTTGAAATAATAAGCATTTTGATCAATTCTTTTATGAATTTGAGCTGTTCGCTTATTTAAAAAAAAAGATTCAAATTAAATGACTCTTCAAACATGAATAGTATTTTTCCAGTACTTGCTTTTGTATCTTTAACAATAAAAATCATAAAGAAGAGTCAGGTTTGAAATATAATGAGCTTTTAAAGAGTAAACAAAAAAATAGGCATGTAGATAATTTTAAAATGATGTTCGTGATTAATGTCGGCACATCAATGACGGTTCAGATGTAAATATAAGCAGCTATAATTCATGTCACATTCAGTAAAATATGGACTAAAATGCTAAAATAATAGGAGGATAAGGAAAAATAACAATCTCTGAAGGGCAGCTGTATCACGCCCTAGCTTGGAAAAAGACTGTTCAATAGGATTACTGTCCTCTCTCATAACCTATCAGTCTGCTGATCAGAAATTCATAATGCAGGCCATCTATTTTTCAGCTTCTGCAAGGTTGCATGATTGAATTTAAATGAGCAAATGCCAGAAGTGGGCTTTGACATTCACTCCTCACACTGTCTTTTTTCTTTCCCCTGCCTGCCACCATCTCATAGCATGCAAATAGGAAGCTGCGATGATCACAAAATGGAGGATTTCAGTAGAGCGAGGGGAGAGGAAGAAACAAGAATAAATGTAAATGTTTTGCTGACATACAGACGGTGGAGAAATTGCTGTTCTGGAGTCACTTGTGTTGAAATTAGAAGAATTAAAATTATCTCAGAGCATCTTTGGACTGACCTCCATTTCAGCCAGCCATTTGCAATCTCTCTGTTTGATGCTGTTGATAATTATCCCACAGACGTGTATCTGTGAGTGTGTGAAATAACCAAAATTGTCTTGGAAGTGTAATGATACATAATACTGCAAGAAACAGCAAATTTAGTTCCCGCTAGTGCATAAATAGACAAATTCTGCAAGAGAGTGTAATGTCAGTGGTGTCGCTTATGGGTGTACCTTATTAGTTCTAACAGGCTGGTTAGCATGGGGTCACCTCCACGGCTGCTACTCCCCACAGCAGGGTCATGCGTCTTCAGGCTAAAAAACCAGGGAAAGCAAGCTGAAGATTCTGTCAGATCAGTCCAGCATGCAAATGTTGTCCTTTTTCCCTTTGTGTGTGTGTGTGTGTGTGTGTGTGCATGTCTCTATGTGTGTGTGCGTGTGTGTGTATCTGTGACTGTGTGTGAGAATGGATATTTATTTCCATTTCATTCCCCACTCCAAGCAACCTCCCCCCCCCCCCCCCCCCCCAACCTAGAGCCCCCCCTCACTATCTGCGGCACCATGTGTTCCTGTTCAGGGCACAGTAGATAAAAGAAGTACATCAACAGAGAAAGAAAAAAGGGCATCATCTTATCTCTGCTTCATTTTTCTCCACGACACTTCTTAAATTTGGATGAAGTTTAAAATCTTTACGAATTTGTTTGCGCATTTCGGACAAATTAAGCCAAGTTTTCCCCTGCTTATTTATTTCTTCTTAAAATGAAAAACCATTATATATTTTTTTTGTTTATTTGGCTACTTTCAATATGGCTGACTTCTTTAAAAATTAGGAATATTATCCCTTGGAGATTTTCTTTCAGGAATACATTTTAGCGTTGAATTTTCTCAATAAGAATGCAATTTCTTCCTAGCTATGGTTTTCTTTTGTAGCTATAGCCCCTGTCATACATGTTTTCATCAAATTCAGTTGCACAGGATAGGTTCTGCAGACATGTGATTAAAATTACCTTTCACTTATTGGATGTTCAATCAATCCAAAGTCAACCTCTTTAAGTGACATTTTGGTTTGAATTTGTGCTGTAAACTATTTATTTATTTGGTTATTTTTGTACCTGGCGATCCCAATTTTGAATATATGTATAAGAATTTTTTCCTTTCTATTTTTTAACCCTAGGCATATGTTTGCATTGTGGTACTAACCCCAAACCACCAACTCCTCAGAGCAACGTCTGGAAAAGTGACTCTTACAAGTTGTGAAAGCCTTCAGGTTTTCCTTTGTAAAGCGTTTAACTGTGACCCACCCCTCCTCTCTTCCCTCCCCCTATCCAAGGCTTCATGATGTCTTGCCTGCTGGCTTAACATGTAGTTGTCTTTTTATTTTTTATATACCAGTCACAACTCGGGGAGAGGAGGGGAAAGCAAAACCTTGAAGGATGGAGCTCAAAATTCAAAGCAGCCACAGGGAATTCCAAGGCAAGAGCACAAGGCAAACAAGCTGAGGTAAGGCAGTTCTATCCTTTACCTCGTTTTATTTATGTCTTCATAGTGCGAGACTTAAAAAAAACTTGTACTTGACTGGCAAAGCAGATGAGCATGGAAATCATGTGAATATGCAAAGTAGGCACAGAGGCTGCGTTTGTGACACGTGTATGTGTGTATCCATCTCCCCTCCTCCTTGCCTCAGTGTCTGATCCTCAACAGATTGCTGTTGTTTCTTCTGATCACAAGCCCTGTGTGCAGAGGGGGGCTTGAAGCTCAGAATCATGACATGATTGCACTGTTTTTTAATGTGCGCTTTTCTAGCTCATTTGCATGTCAAAGCCACAGAGGTGTGAGGGCAGAGATTAGAATGGATATGACATAATGATGTAATGAATTGAATGTGATCGCTTATGCAAGTAAGCAGGAGAGGGTTTCTGATTTACTGTACAAGGTTGATTAGTGCCAGGGGCTGACGGAATGCATTCTTTATTTAAAAAAAAGATTTGATTGTACTTTTCAGTTTTATTTGTTTTTATTTTTCTTCGGCATCATTTTTAAACCTGATTATATTTGCAAGGGATTTTATGATCATTAAACATGAAGCTTATCCTGACAATCAGACATTTATTGCTGAATTTTATAGAATCTACAACACTATTTATGTGAACAAAATATGCTGAATTAATTATATGGTACACAAATATTTCTGCTCGTATTACTACCGATGTTTTTATTTATCAATACAGGCTTTTACATTTAAAAAATCTGAAGCCAAATTGTAATACTGCCAGGAGTGACTTAACCAGAGGTGTGTTTGCAATTGAAGTACTGATCTATCCTGCCCCCCACATGCAAATTTGTTGAGAGTTGATGGAATTTAATTTAAATGCTGGATCAACTGTTATTTTTGTTGATTGAAAAGTATCCAAATTTTAATTTTTAATTGATTTTTAAAGTGGAATTAATTTTTAAAAAATAAAATATTGTCCACAATTGAACAATGTAGCAATTCAGACAAATTGAGAAAAACAGGGAGTGGAGGAACCTTGTTTTACATGGAAGTAATCCCAGACATTTATTAGTCTATTTTTCATATAAATTAAGGAAAATGAAACTTCTTTTATGTGCAAAGCAATTAAATTCTGTTTATTCTCTACCTGGTGTTTTAACTTGTAGAATGTTTGTTTTACAACGCACCGCAACCTCGCAATTGCTACAAAACTCGCACCAAAACCCTAGTCTGTAGTGCCAATAAGAAAGAAAGGCAGAAAAGAGGATTATTACTATTGATCCACCCAAGGGGATCATTAAACATCAGTATCAATCCACAAATCAGCAGTCTGTGGTAGTTGCTTGGGCAGTCATTGGCAATTTGTCCCTATTAGATGGCCTTGCCCGGAGGTGTCGCTGATGAGAATGTGTCTTTATCAGAACTTCAGATAGTAATTTTAGATTTTTTAGAAATTTCAGTAGCCATTTCAGAAGGTGAAAGCACAATACTTTGGCCTTTTAAAAGTGACAAAGGATTAATAAATGCATTGCAGTATGATCTTTCATCTCCATCGTTTCTCAACAGAAGTGGATATTTAAAAAAGTTTACAGTTTATTATTGGTTAAATATAAAATTAATCAGTCACTGCCCTGCCACCGAAAACAAAATGACACTGATGTGAGTTAAAAATCTGAAAAGCATGTTACACCGATTGAAGTACACATACATGCTATGCAAAAGGAAAACCCATCTAATTTCATTAGTAATTTACGAATCAATAACTGATATTGATCTTTAGTAATCATAAATCTATGGTCGTTATTCCTTAGTATCCCTGTACTTTCAGGTTTGGATCACAGGCATTTGGGTGTCTCAGATATAATGGTAAAATATTTTCCACCAAGTATTTTATTAATTTAAAGACTTTATTGTGCTATATTGATTTAATGTTTTTCTTGACATGAACTTGACATCATTCTTACATTCATGTATGTTTGCTATTAAAAAGTAGATCGGTTATAACTTATTCAGTTGGCATGCTACTAAGAAATTTCCTCTATAACGAATCAGTAGTTAGTTACCTTATCACATAAAGGTAACAACAATTGTTCTGTATCGGCCCCATCTGTTGTAACCTCCCCTTGATCAGTTCTTGTGCTTTTTCAGTTCATTTACAGATCTAACAGTTGACACTCAGCAGTAACTCGATTTGAGCTCCTGTAATCAGGAAACCTTTTTCACAAAACAATTGAGGTCCAGAACTGACATTATATACAATACAGTATTTAAATATGAGGACATTTCTGTAACGTCTTCATTGTTTATCATGACAGAGGGGATCCTATTCACAGTATCCCCATTGTACAGCAATAAATGGCTCAAGTTATATATACACCTGAGCCTCATTATTCAGATAAATGATTTGACTGCAGTGAGTTAATTGAGGCCTACTACTGATTAAATATTATTTTAATACAAGTATGGACTTTAATATTTAGCACAAAATATTCATCACTATGTGATGAATATTTGTTCTTGACTATTTGTTGTGAGTAGCATAAAGGATGCATTTTACAGTTTTTTTTAGGACTATTGTGGCAATGGATATTTAAATTAATTTTTCTGTGGTAATGCAGAAAACATGCCGTAAAGAATGATTCATAAATTAATGAATTTTTGAATAAGCACAAACTAACATAATAGCAACTTATGCCATTACATAAAACCAATGCAGGATAATTCTGCTTGTTGTCTACGGTTAATGACTGCAATACAAACAGCAGCGACTTGAGAATAGAAACCCTGACTGTTTTATAAAGTGTAACATAAATGGTTTCTGCTGCCTATTATTTTTAACGGCCAAACAAGACATTGACTTTTATTAACAAAACATTAATATTCACCTGTATATTGTTTATAAATTCCATCTATTATTTAAAGACTGTAGCATTTTCAACACCGTTTCAATTCAATTGTTATAATATTGCCGCTCACAAAATGGCTTGACCATTTTGAGCAGGCTCGATGTATTGCACACACAGAAAAATAGTATTTTAGAATATCCAGCAGAGATAATGTAAATGCTTTGCTTTGATAGGCTGCTCAATAATAAGATACTAGATTTTGTTGGTTTTGTTTAGGCTCAAAAATCCTTATTTGCTCTATCTAAAAGAATGCCTTATTTTCCATTTTCTTCAAGGAATTTCTTTTTCTAATTTTTCATACCATTTAACTGTAGGACTGGAAGTTCCACAAAATTATTTATCATTGGTCACTCACAGGAGTGGATCCATTATTATTGTAAAATCAGACTACACTGAAAGCAGGCAATTGAACATTAATATTACACCACGATAGCTATTGCAGAAGCTGCAAAGTTATGGTGTGATCAGGCAGTTCAATTTAGTGGGCAAATCATACGTCTGTGAGAGCATTAATGTAAGCAGATACACAAAAACAGCGGCAAGAGTCATTTACCAGAAAAACAGACACAACTTTAATAAACCCGATGCCTCTTCCTTTATCGCGTGTCACATATTTTATTCACATGTAAACCTTTTCTTTTCCTCTTTTTCAAGGACTTATTTATAAATCTACACATCTGTAATCAGTAACTTTACACTGATGAAACTTTAATATCTCATTCAATTATATATTGGAGGACAGTTGACACCTCAAATACACTCTCAGGCTGTTTTGAAATTTCATTCCATTGTCTTACATGTTTCCTGCATGTTCATGTAGACTTCAGCCATGAACAATTTGTGAAGTGTACAGTAATTTTCTTTTGATATGACCATGTTTTTTTTTTAAAAAGCCATCTTTCTTGTGCAGTTTTGATCCAGAATTTTTTACAATAATTATAACCCACAAGTTACTGACAAGATCAGGAGCAATTCCATAATGCTGTCAAAGAATTCATTTTTTTCCTGTAGATGATGGATGTAGCAGAAGATGCGACTTCCTGGGTCATTAATGTATATTGTAGCTTTTGAGTTTTATTAAACTCCGTGCATCTTGCACACTGGTAGTCACTTTCTTTTTCATGCCCATGATTACTGTATTACCATAAAATAACAGGGTAAGCCTTTTCCTGACTACTAAAATGATACTACGTAAAAAATAACTGAAAGGAAATTAATACTGACTACTAGTCTGGCTCAGCCAACCCCAACTGAATAACTTCCAGATTTTCCTCTGTGAGACCTCTTTTGCCTTCCTCGGTTACAGTATAATTATTTAACTCTTTTTGACCCTGGGTTTTGTCACTGAAAGTTACCTATCAGGAACTTGGACGCCTTTGGAAATTTGGATTTAATTATTTGTCCCAATTTACAGCACCAGAAATTTTGCAAGTGAACTTGCACCATCCCGTTTCTTCAGTTGAATCGGTGAGGTTGAATTGGACCCTTAGTACCTGTGCTAAATAACAAATTTCAGTGGAGAGCAAATTGCAAAGTTGATTCCTTTATGCAACGTTGATATGCACCACACTTCGCACTTCCAACATAAACAGTGTTCAACTAAAAAGACTTCCAATGACACCTCTGTTAAGTAATTAGCTCACTACTGAAATACTTATAACTGATTGATGTATTTATCAACTAATTATAAATATATGCATCCCACACTTTTCTTCCTCAATCAAAGGATGTTAAATTTTAAAATTGTAAATTGAAATGGCTGTCCTTACATTTTGATGCCTGTAGATGGCAATGCAGTCTATCTTCTTTGCTTTATCAAATCTCTTTGATTTTAGGGGTGCCCATATCTCACTATTGTGTAAAATGACAGCTTTTTAGACAAAGGATGTTTTTTATTGGAATCTAGTGATATATCTGTAATTTTTTTTTTAGTTTGTAAACCTAGAGAGGTAGTGGCATATTTGCTCTACTGTAAATGTTCTTTGTTTATGATTTTAATCCTAAAACAGCAATAAATACAGAGAGATATTGTATTCGACTCATGCAAACAAAGGAACATTCTGACTATTATCCTTGAAAGATTTTGTAGTTGCAGGTTTCAATGCATATGTATGATACATACATTAGACTATTATTTTAAATACAGAGGCAGCTTCGAAGAGCTTTAGACTTTTTCAAAAATTAACTGTTTTCAGGACATTTTTATGAGGTTTTTTTCAGGCCTCAGCTAATTGTATTCCTGTTCAAAATTTGTGTCTTTATTTTAATAACATCCCCTCTATTCGATTGCTTTCAGGGTTTTATATAGGGGTAATTTCTAATTATTTTCAAGATTTTAAACAGCATCAGTCACATTTAGGATTGCTTGACCTAAGCTGCAATACCTTTCTATGCCTGGTGTCCTATACTATGTCTTTTTGTTAATATTGAGCCTGGATATAGAGACCATGAAGAATCACACTTTCACATTTAAATGAAACAAAGAATTTCTCAGCTATTTTGATGTATTTTGGTAATTAAAGATAGTTCCTTCCCCCCCCCCCCTTTAAAAAAATCTCTAATTTTCCTTACTGTCATAAAGAAAATGTTGATTACTTATGAATTAAGCAAGCTTTATTTTTTTTTTATTGCCTGTCTCCTTGACGACTATTGATGTCAGTTCAATTTTTGACATTTTCTCATTTGGTAAGATTTCAAAATTGCCATCATCCTGCCAACGTGTCATGGAAAAATTGTATGAAAAATCTAATGGGTGTCTGCTCTGATCGCCTTCACCCGTGGCAGGAGAGACAAAACTGATGAAATGTGAAATGTATTCAGAGTGGTTTGGGACAACAGAGTGTCAATAACCCCTTTCGTCTTGTTATACTCAATGCAGCATACATGCTTGTCGTGACACTTAGGTTTGTAGAATTTAGATTAACATTTTTCACATTCACCTAATGTGCTGATTTATTTCTGAATGAAGGTACTAAAAATATGTAATATAAGGAATGAAAATAAAGAATTCTCCCACGGTTGAGGTTGCTATTAATTTTATTTTGTATGACAATGATTTTGTACAACGCGCGTGTAGTGTACTGGGATGAGGTCAAAAAAGCATTTACTTCTCCTATTCTTTAAATTAATATAATTTATTTCCCAAAGTTCTTTCCACCTAAAGGTTTCTATCGTTAAGTACGAAATTCTTGATAATTCTTCAGTTAGTGCTTTGTGGTGCAGAGTGGATATCTCCGGCTTGAGCAGAAATTGTCATATTTAGCTAGCAATAATTTCCCCACTTGCTTTAGCATGCCATGCTTTATTCAGAAGTAGAAAGCATGCCCCTGTTGTCTATTCTGCAGAGCTATTTCTACTTCTATCTGCTTACTAAATTTGGCTGCTCTAATCATCCTTTGTGTTAAATGTCAGATTGATCCATTTCATTACTGTATGGGTAAAGTTTTATTATATTTAGTATCACATTTTTGTAAACATTAAGTCAAATCACGATAAATGTAAGGGAAGATATTGTTTTTTAAACAATGAGCATAAAATAATATGCTTCTTTTATTTAATTTGCAGTAGAGAAGCACCCTACAAAATGGAGGCTCTAACATTTGTTTCTTGAGGACTAAATTGGATATAATGCAACTACACCATTCGATAGCATTCATTTTTATGCTCCTATTAAGATGTGTAATACACACTGATTATCTACTGGTAAAATGTGTAATGAATTTTAACCAAAAAAATGGTACAAATAGCATCTTTGCAGCATAAAAGGTGATTGGTTTATTATATGCCAAACTCCAGATTTGGTTTAGATTTGGCTTTACATGTTAATTTATATTCTGAAATAAAATACATCTGAGAAATAATTTTAGACAACATTATAAAGTGTAAAAATCAAAACGCAAATTATAAATAAGTGGGCAAATATTTATGTTAACATCCTTAACATGGGTGCATTGTACTTACACTTTTGCATATTTGTAAAATAGGTATTTTGGTACATGATTTGAGTTATTTGTGATTTTGCATATTGCTCAGCCAAATAGTCATTGATCAATTGAGTTTGTCTTTATGTTAATGAGCAGTGTTATTAGAAATATATATTTCAATCAAAGTATACTTTCAGAGTTTAAATTATCAGCTTCATTTTAGTGACTGAAGCGGCGAAGGGCTTCTTTGTGGGAGCGGTGTTGTGTTCAATGACTCACATTTGTTGCACTTGTTCTAATGAGTGTGAAAATTATGAACCTCGAGTCTGGTAGCCTCATTCATACCAACATTTTTTTTCATGGGACCGAGTGAAGGGAATATGACAGCTGATAAAGCATTTGTCTTCTTTGTCAACGATGAATCAAGTATGAGAATTTGGTGGAAGAAGTGCCATCACTAGGTATCAGAAAGAAATAGGGGTGAAAAAGGGGCTGGCGCTGAGACCAAAGATGCATATAGTGCCTTTTAAAATATACCTTATTCATATTTTCTTTGAACTCAGTCAGGGGTATAATTGGAATCCCGACATCAAAGAACTCCACCACTCATTCTATCCCTTTCATTGTGTGCTTCAGTCGTTGTCATAATTCTATATTAATCTTATATTTGTTAGATTCTCCCAATAATTTTCCCCCAGTTCAATTTGTTTAGTAATTGAAATATATGTGTATGAATTGTTTTGCCCAGTAAGAAGTACAGCTGGTGGAATGTAGGCTGTTATCCTTGGTGTTTATTGCTTAGACAGTGTTAGCTTAAAGCACACTGCTTTTTTAAATGTTGTAACTTAGTATTTTTGGAAGAAAAGAGTAAGGCAGCTGAAATTGGTTAGTTAGAGATTGTTTCAGGAATGTAACTCTATTTGAGTCCAGGAGAACATTTCATTTAAAAGGATGTGCCCATTTTACGATAGGTAGGCAATGGGTGTCTATTTGGTCATTCATGAAAACAAATCAGCTTTGTAAATGATTAAAAAGCATTGAGTCATCAGTTTAATATGCACACGATCACCCAAATAATATTGCCTTGCTTTTAACTTTGAAATTTTTTTAATCCGATAAATAGCATGAAGCTCAATGTTGTTTGTTCATTGTAGGTATCAACTTCCTCCATGCAAAAAGCTATTTAAGCGCAGTTCACAATAACAGCACCAATAAAATCCAAATGTGTTGCATAATTAGCTTATAGTAGTGTAAACTAGGGATGAATCCGAGCAGTAGTGGTCAACCTTGCTATATGTCCTTTCATTTGAAGTAACGCCTTATTCTAATGCAAGAAATTAACTGCATTGAAATGGCTCCTATCTATTCAAATGTGGATTACCAAACAAAGATGTGTGTATTTGATATGAAAAACATAGTAACCAGATATATGGGCATCACGGTAGCACAAGTGGCTAGGACTGTGGCTTCACAGCACCAGGGTCCCAGGTTCGATTCCCTGCTGGGTCACTGTCTGTACGGATTCTGCACATTCTCCCCGTGTCTGCATGGGTTTCCTCCGGGTGCTCCGGTTTACTCCCACAGTCCAAAGACGTGCAGGTTAGGTGGATTGGCCAAGCTAAATTGCCCTTCGTGTCCAAAAGATTAGGAGAGGTTATTGGGTTACGGGGATAGGGTGGAAGTGAGGGCTTAAGTGGGTTGGTGCAGACCCGATGGGCCGAATGGCCTCCTTCTGCACTGTATATTCTATGTTCTATATGTTCATATACTGCTCCTAATTTATTAAAACTAATCTGGCAAAACGTATTCCTTGGATAGACCTAGATTATACCATACTTGGAAGGAGAATAAAACATTTGTGTCTCTTGAGGCTATTTTGGGAGGGGGGGGGAGGGGGGAGGCTGCGGTGAGCGCGTATAGTAACTAGTTACTTTTATCATTCTTACAGTGAGCAGAATTTGAACTTAATATTGCATGAAATAAGGCAACACCATCAGCTCATTGTAATCACTTCAGGTTAATAGAAGAAGTAAAATTGTCTTTCGCGCACAGATTAGAGCAAGACAGCATTATTAAAGTTTTTTTGTGGACAGGCAGTTAAAATATATCCTCTGTGGCTGACGCAAGTCTTTTCAGTTTGGATGACAGCTTTTCAAATCTTAATAGGCTGCTCATTTCTGGTCTGAGAGTTTTCAGCACTTCTTTCGAATGTGGGCTGTAACATGAGGTAAAAGCTGACATAACGAAGTGTCATGTATTGCAGAAACCTTTATTCAGTAAGTGCCCTGTGATAAATTGGTGTCAATAAGCAAACAATTAGAAATAGTTTGTGCCACGCTTAGGGCCATTTTCATGATTTGATTTCTAAACCTTCTTTCCTATTCGTGTTCATTATTATGCAAAATAGAAATAGTGTGCAGAAAGCAATGAATATACACAAACATACATTTTAAATATATACATGTAATATATATGTATATAGTGTACATCTTAGCCCAACAAAAAACTATTTCATATAAATGAATAAGCTTGTAACATATTTTTTAAAATTTGGCTCCGTGTAACATGCATATTTACACTATCACTGGTGTGTGCTGGCAGCGAATAATGGTGCAGATTGACCTTGTTATAAAAGTGTGTTCTAACTTCCCTGAATCACTGTTTTGCTTGCACAAATAAAGCAATAAGTGTATTTTTTTAAATTTTAGAAATTAATTTCTAGGCGGTAATCGCTTTATGGTTGAGTTTCAACGCATGATGCAAACTAAGAAGCACTGATTTAAATTGTGTGCACTAGAACGGCTATTTTCTTAATGCCAGTGATTTGTTAAGTTATTTATCTGCTGTGCCTGTTTTATTATCCAGCTATGAATTACAGTGTTAGCAGAGTTCCCATTCTGATGTGAAGCTATGAAAGGTTTGTATATGTTATACTTTTTCTGAACTCGCAAGCAATATCTTTGCTGAATATCATGTACTCTCGTATTAGTATGGATGCAGGATTCTGTACTGTGCAGGTTATAGGTCAGAGGCATTAAATACCAAGCAATTTTCAACTCAGAAATGCAGTAAACCACAGTTTAAACGTGCAGAAGCAGCAACATCAGTGCAGAATAAATATCTCTCTGAAAAACATTGGCTGTCACATTTCTGGCTGCTTTCATTTAATATTAGTGCACAACCAAAAATGCAAAGGATGGCCGTTGGATACAAATATACATCAAATATGTATGCTTTAAGATCACAATCCACAAAAATGTTGTCTTAACCTTCATGCGCTGAACTGTAATGTTCTGTGTTTGAACATTTTTACATGCCACATATTACAAAATGTATATTTTGATAGAATAGGAATTGATCCTTTCGGCTTCAAAAAATGTATTTACATTTTTTTTTCATTTTATGCAGCAAGGTTACATGATTAATATATTCTAATCTGAATACAAAATCTCTCCCACTCCCCAAATAAAAAGCACAACCAAATACATCAAAAATATCAGAAGGGAAACAAAAATGCTTTTACAATAAAATGAAGCTGGAATTATTCAAGCCAAGGATGATTCAAAATGATTATCGAATTCAGAAAATAAAGTCTAACTGTAGAAATGACAAAAAGATGTGAAAAAATGTTGCTATTGAAATATAACCTGAACCTTCGGTACATTACTTGGGACTGACATTTGAGCAGCCCAAAATATGCTTCATTCTGGGGTACTGAGGCCTGCTCGCGGGGGCTTATTTCACATTATTACAGCTATTATGCTGCAGTAGAGCCTCAGACAGCACTCGTAGCAAAAAGGCAATATTTTATTTACTGTGTCCAATAATTTGAAAACAGTACAGAAAATCTAAAATTAATAAAAGTGATGACTTGCAATTTCACTGCATCAGTCAAGCCTCAACAGATGAGTGGAACTTTCTCCACTGGATTTAAATTTATTGAAAAAGAATAAATATTAGCATCTGGTTTGATAATGAAGTTCTTGTCTCACCTTCGCAAAATATAAACTTAAAATACTGTTGTCGCTGAATCTTAGTGAGAAAGGGAAAACCACCACAACGGCCATAGGGTACATGATGTTTGATGTGGTTATGATTAATACAATCTAGTCAAACAGTAAAATATGTAATTTGGGGAGGGAGGTAGAGCTTGCATTTTTAATAACACAGTCACAACGTTCAGCCATTCCGTTAGGTAAAACTGACCAGACTGAATAGCCTTTTGCTGATCTATGCCTGGTGGAAGTTTCAATATCATATCTGTGTTAAGTATGTTGCTGCAGACTCAAGTGCATTTAAAATGAGGGTCTTAAATGACCGCAATTAAAATGAAACATTTAAAAAAAAAACTGCAAGGGGGAATGGAATAAAGTTGGCATATTACCTTCATATGGTTGTTTAGCTATTACTTTACCAGTACCATTAAATTTCTGTTGCAGTGTATCAGGGCAACTTAAAAATGCTTGCACATACTTCACAGTGCGTTTCAACCTGTTTATGGTTTCATTCATAATGCATCATTTTAGAATCAGTAAATCATCTCTTTAGCTATAAACAGTTTCAAAAAAGAATAAATCCTGATTTTTTCTAATGTTCTTGCAATAATGTCAATCACTAACACATGGAATGATTTATTTAATAGATTGATTATTTCATAGCTGGCCTTTCTGGGGCCCAAAAAGCACTTGAAAGAATAAATTTAATGTGGCCTTGTGCTCCAGGAGCTGAGGAGGTGACAGAAACATGAAATAATTTATATGTCTTACAGTCTTCTATCTGTTTTATATCCTGCTTTGTGGTCATCCACAGTGCAGCATTTAGTTCTTCCAGCAAGAATCCTTTTTGCACTTTAAGGTATTGTTTAAATTAGCAAAATGTAAATTGATGGTTTGCCATGCAATGTCTTATCATAATTTATTTATGAGATGTGTCATGTACAGTGCCGAAGAACAAGTGCATGTAGAAATCCACAAAGGTGCATGAGCAATACTGTGTATAGAGTGATTAGAAGTATGTTGTTTTTTTTTCCTCTTTCGGAAGTGTTGAGCTGGAGCATGGTGTATGACATTAAAGATTTAGAACCTTTATATTCCAGCACACCAAAGTATATCTAGGTTGCAATACCGAATGAAATTAAAAGGTAGTGCCTTAAAACATAATGCCTTCTGTTTTTTCATTATCATGAACCTTACACATTATCAATTGAGTACCTATATCATGTCTTAATGGTATCTTTTAAGGTTGATGCAGCACACGCTCAAGCCATTTTGAGACTACCAATGCAGCTGTGTTAATAACAAACCCATGGAACTGTGCGTCATTATAGGCCTCTTGATTCGGCCATGACATGTCATTAACTTGATTTTCCTCTGTATTGAGAAACGTTTGGGACAGTCTCTTGTTAAATCAGAGAATTGCACATTTGCACTGTGCAGATTTTAATATCTGGGAACTTAATGACCTGGCCTAGTAGCATACGTCAGCACTAAACCACAAAGTAGCTACATCTGTTTTGGCTTTGTTCAAGATACTGAGGGAGGGGGTAGCATTCCATGGTCAGGGGTCCAAACTGCATGTCATATTTCATTACCTTCATTAGCTATTACAGAAGGGTCTATTATGAAGAGGCTAGCAACCTCTGTTATAAAATAATTTCAACCTAGAAATCACAAAAGTCAAGCACAGGATTGTTTGGTTAATGGAGAGATTATTTTTTTTGAAAACACTTTTGGTCTGTGCAATGATATTACATTGATTCCGATGTGCAGTTTTAAAACTGAGAAGAGAAACAAGCATTACATCCTGTGATTTGTAGCTACAAAATAGTACTGTAGACACTCACATTTATTTTTCCATTAGTATATGTAGTAACAAAAACCCCTCTAATTTAAATAATAATCTACTATCCAAATAAGTAATTAACCTTTGATTTGTGGGGGTAGGAGCAGGAAAAGCGCTGCAACAGAATTTGTAAGCAATTGTTAGATCTACAAATTGCGTCTTACATATCACTTTGATTTACATGATAATTCTGAAAAAGACTCATTATTGCCAGGGGGCTGGGGGACATCATGGGAAAAAAAATCAAACAGGAACGTGTTGCTCCGGCTCACAGGTATTCCATGTTTCCCAGTTAGATATTTGCAGCCTCCTACACACCTGTAATTGCCATGTCGACACCCCCACCACCCCCACAACCCTTCACACAACACCCCCACCACCACAACCAGCCCGACACTCTCTTTTGATGTATGAAGTTTTGATAACTATCCTGCCAAAATTCATCACAGGCACAATGTTGGATGTTTCTCAAGTAATTTATAGCTGTAGTCTGCACGAAGCGGTTGTGGGAAGGTCCATTACTAAGTTGCTTGTTGTTGTGGTTCCAGAAGAAGACAACACATCAATCATGAGCTGTAAGACCCCAAAACCCCATCAGATTTACAGCGTAATAAAATTACATTACGATGAAACTACCTGTAACTTATTCTGTAACTTGCTGGACAAAGATGCATGTTGAATACAATATTGATGTGACGTTATTCCAAGTGTGTTATGCAGTTGAGATTGGAGGGCTGACTACATCTTTTAAATCAGCTAAAAGAGGCACGAGGCACAATATTGTGCATTTTAATTTAGCTGCGAAACTGCTTTTTTTTTTACTGAGTCTTTTAGGCGCCTGTCATTTGAGGGTTAAATATCGTGACGGGGTTTTTTTCTCCCAAACATCAAAATTCCTGTTGTTTTGTAAATGAGATATTTATGATTATCAAAGTACAGGGATGGGTGTCACAGTGGAAAAAAAAGGGAAAAAAGTGTGTTCAGTATTGATTGCTTTTTTGAGCTTAGGCACCTTAAGGACTGAAAAGGATCCGGGGAATATAATAAGACAGGGGACATCAGCAGCACAAGGGGCATGACCTTTATTTGCAATCATAGCCGAGATTTACAGTTTATTACTGATAGCTTTCATAAAGAGCCATTCAGTTCCGAGGTGAGTGGTTTGTCATCTGGAAATGCAATTAACTTCGTCCTTATCCCAATCCCTGGTCTAGATGTGAACAGCGCTCCAATAACATCACATTTTCCCTAATTTCATTTTATTCTCACGGATCTATCCTTTGAGCATTAGTGGAGTTGCATATTATTATCCATCCACAGTGCCTAAAAGGCACTTGTGAATATTTTTAAAATTGATTACATGATTGTTCAGGGTCATTGTGGCACGCACTTTTGCCTTTCTGTGACAAAAAAAAAGGGTGAATCATGCTTAGAGTAAATGCTTGGTGAGTTAATTAAAAAATGCCTGGACAGCTTAAAAAAAAAAGTGTCTCTCAGCAAAACAAATTTAAAGTGGCACAATTTTCATACAGCCAAACCTAGAATAAGACTACAGTTGATGCAAAACTGCGTCCTTGATGTCTGTTAAGCAACGGTCAGTTTTATGAATCATTTCTGTTAAACTTGCATTAATAACTGAAAGGACAGAATCAAACATATTTTTGATTTTGTATTGCCAGAGCCCCCAAAATTGCTTTTTTGAAACTGTGTGGCAAATTATTTGGATAAGAACGTAACAGTCAGTTTTTTCATTAGTGTACGTTTGCCAAAAAAAATGTTTTTCATTTTCTAATTAAAATCCAATAATGGCTCTTCGTATTTGCGTTTATGTTTAATAATATTGCCTAAATTCTAATACTTCATTCAATTAAACTTTAAATTTGTCTGAAGTGCAATCGGTTAGTAGCCTGAAAGGCAAGATAAAAAATGTGAATATGATTTGATAATGTTTGGGCGAATTGATGGAAGAATATGTTGTTAGTTTGAATCCTTTCCTGATGTTTTTATTGAATTTTGTTTTGGTAGAAAGCACAATGGTATTCAGATTTATGAGCACCCTTCTGCATGAGGTAGTGATTCAGTGCAGTTGTTTCAAGATGATGGTAAATATGAAAACTATTTCTAATATTATCAATTTGTAAATCTATTGAAAGAATTTTTATACAAGCTATCAATATAAGAATCTGAATATAGTATATCCTTGATATGATTCTGTTTTCCATATCTTCTGCAGTTATTTCATTAAATATTGCAACTACTGTGCGTAGTATGTGCCAGATGTTTTTCATGGAAGCATTTAGTGATATAAGTACCGAAAGCACCAATACAGTAAAGCTAAACAGGTAAATAGTCAATGATAGAAACAGTTAACATTGTCCTCTTAACAAGATGTTGATTTTCTCTCATTCTCTTCATTTTATACATGATTTCTTTTTGTCGTTTTCTCACATACTTTGGGCTGGATTCTCTGTTCCTGCGTCCAAGCGCTGATGCCAACGGAGGATCTGTGGTGTTCCACGACGAACAAAATCGGTGCCACACCCGCACCGATTCCGCTACCGGTGAGAGCTAGAACCGGCACCACGTGAAACACCCGCGGAATGCATGAAAAAGGGTGGGAGAATCGGCAGATCCGTACGCTTACACCCCCCACACACGCAGCAATCTCGCCTGAAAAGTTGCCGCTGGTTCTGCTGAACTGTGTGGATGTTTACAGCACAGAAGGAGGCCATTCGGCCCATCATGTCCACGCGCGTCAACAAAGATCTGACGACACTAATCCCATTGTCCAGCGTTTAGCCCATAACCCTGGAGTTTATGGGAGTGTAAGTGAATATCTAAATGCATCTTATATGATACAAGATGTTCTGTCTGAATTACTCTTTCATTCAGTGAGTTCCCGACTCCAACCACCCTCTGAGTAAAAACCTTTCCCCTGCCGATCAGCTTCCTTGGAGTCCCCATTAGTTTGATAACACATGCCCCCTGCCGCTCGCCACACCCCCCCCCCACCCTCGCCGCCCGCTGCCCCCTCCCCCCCCCAGCAGCTTCGATACCCCTGTGTGCCGACTTGAGCTGTGAAACTAACGACTGCAAGCTCTATAGAAAGCTAAGGTGGACATACCAGGCAAATATTTTCAAGCCTACTATTAAATTTGAACTCAATGGTCTTCCATATAAGTTCCACTTCCATGCTGCGAATGTGTGGTAAATTTAAACAATGCATGTTTGGAAGTCCAGTAGGTCTCGCTGCTGGAATATAACTTTAATGGGCAGCACAGTGGCACAGTGGTTAGCACTGTTGCTTCACAGCACCAGGAACCCAGGTTCAATTCCATCCTTGGGTGACTCTCTGTGTGGAGTCTGCATATTCTCCCCGTGTCTGCGTGGGTTTCCTCCAGGTGCTCCGGTTTCCTCCCGCAGTCCAAAGGTGTGCAGGCTTAGGTGGATTGGCCGTGCAAAATTGTCCCTTAGTGTCCAAAAATGTGCAGATTATGTTGGGTTATGAGTTTACGGGGACAGGGCAGGGGAGTGGGCCTAGGTAGGGTGCTGTTTCAGAGCGTTGGTGCAGACTCGATGGACCGAATGGCCTCTATCAGCACTGTAGGGATTCTATGAGTCTTTTTCACAAGTTTCAAATCACGATTAAAATTGAACCATTTCAGTAGGTGAGTTTTTCTGCGATCAAACGTTTTGTGGGAGAGTAAGTAATTATCTGAAGGGAGGTGCAAAGTTAGAATATTTCTGGGGCGGGATGCTTCTGAATCCGGCGGGGCGGGCAACTCTGGCGCGAAGGAGTGGTGTGAACCACTCTGGCGTCGGGCGGACCCGAAGGGCTAGGCCGGCAGCGGGGTGGTTTGAGCCAACCGGTGCCGAAGAGCCTCCACCGACCGGCGCAAGCTGGCGCATATGCGCGAGCGCCAGTGTGTGCTGGCGTCATCCCAACGCATGTGCGGGGGGGTTTCATTTCCGCACCGGCCATCGCAGAACATTACACCAGCCGGCGTGGAGGAATAGAGTGCCCCCATGGCACAGGCCCGCCCGCGGATCGGTAAGCTCCGATCGCGGGCCAGGCCACCATAGGGGCAACACCTGGCACCCCGCGATCCCCCGCGCACCCCCCCCCCCCAACCCGAGGACTCTGGAGGCCACCCCCAGAGCCAGGTCCCGCTGGTGCGTACCTGTCGTAACATACGCCGGCAGGACCGGCTGAAAACGGGCGGTCACTCGGCCCATCGCGGGCCGGAGAATCGCCGGCGGGGGGGGGGGGCTTCTGCCAGCGGCCACTGACTGGCGCGGCGTGATTCCCGTCCCCACCAAATCTCCGGCGCCGGAGAACTCGGCAGCTGGCGGGGGCGGGATTCACGCCATCCCCCCCCCCCCGGCAATTCTCCGGCCCAGCGGGGGGTCGGAGAATCCCGCCCCTGGTCTGTATGTATATAACAGTTGATGAAATTGACAGGATCAACAGAGTAGTTTATAGGGGAAAACTATCCTGCCTCTACCAGATGAAGAAGAAACTATGATGGCAGATGACAGCAACTAAAGTGTTTGAAAAAATGTATATGGAGAGAAATAATTTCATTGTTTTCCACTTGAATAGAACCAACACTTGACGAGGTTGAGGTTATAATCATGTTGATACCAGCATGTGTTTGGTGTTATAAAGAAAGTTTTATTAGCAGACAAGTTAAACACTATTATACGAGGCAATTAGAAACTGCAGATTTCTCACACCTTGTCACGATATGCCTATCATTAAAGATTCACAAGTGGGATATCTACAGGGTTCCCATCTTCCGTGAGACATATAACATAAGTACTGTTTCAATACTTGTGTAGATGTCTCACTTGAAAGACGTTTAAGATTTTCGGGGAAAAAATGTTTCAAAATGGATAGCTCGTGGAATTTCAGAAATGAATTTCAAATCCATGCTGTCAACATTTTAAACCTTTGGTGACTAAATGTGCGCAAGTACGCCATTTCCTGGTTTAAACATTCCATGTTGACTAGTTTGCCAATCTCATTGGCTATGAACTGTTCAGTAAGTGATTTTTCTGCATTAGCTTAAATCAAGGTGCAGAATTGGGCGAACCCCTCACTGGTGCATTTGTAGGCAGTGGGGCGGGGAGGGGGGGTTCCGTAAAACTCCATAGGTTGCTCCTCCTCCATTCTTCCGCCCAGCCCCAACCTGTGCACAATTTTATGAAGGGTGGGAGAGACTTTGGGCAGCTTGTCCACCCTCATTTTGATGCTCTTCAGTTGCGAAATACTAGCCATGTAAGGGGCGCTTCCTGCCTGGTCTCAATTTTGAGGTTGACAGGAGGAGGAGTTTAGAGGCCGGTGTGGAGGCGGGGGAGGGGGAGGGAAGGGGGGGGGGAGTGGTTAGAGATAGCTCAGCTGGTTACCCTGTTCAGCTCTTGGGCATGATGACAGAGGTGCCTCCCTCGAGGGCCCCCTTGCCACATCAGGGGGAAGGCATTGGCAGAGTACTCGGCGATGCCGCCTCGCAACTCCCAGTTGACCTCAGCCCCTGCTCTCCCCGACACCCTCTTTCCTCCCCACATACCCTTCCCCCACCTTTTGGACTCCAGGTCTTGGACTCCAGGGACGGAACCTTACCATAGCTTTTTCAAAGTTTCAGGCGCAGACAGAAAACCGGTGCGTAACCTTCCACCTGCATGGAACAGTTTTCACTCCAGAACTTCAGCCTCTCTGAGTAGAAAAAACAGTGAGTTGTCGGGGTTTATGCCGTCACTCTGGCAGAGCTGGGCCTGATAGAGCGGCCAGCCTTGGCTTCACAGAGACCATGGCACCATCTTTAAAGGGTGCCCCGATCAGAACTCAAGATCAACACCTGCTCCCCCTTCCTCCCCCACTATGGACATATTGCTGGCATCACCCCCCCCCCCCCGCTTCACTGACCGTTTCCATCCCTCGCCTGCAAGTTCCCCCCTCAAAACCCACTCCTCCTCACTGCCTGTTTCACCCCCCCCCCCCGTGCCTGGAAAAACCATCATCAATGTCCTTGGCACTCTTTCCCCCACCCACACATAATGTCAATCCCCCTCCATCTGGTTCCCCAGATGGCCCACACCTGGCATTGTCCCCTGGCACTTCCCAGTTGGCACTGTCCCATTGGCACTCAGCCTGGCTCTGTGCAAAGGCGCAGTGCCAGAGGGAAGTGCCAAGGCACTGCCCAGGCATGTCCCTTTTTCCCTGGGGGATATACTTACCTTTGCACCCCAGGAGATCCCCTCGACTGCTTCACATCTTCAATTGGGCAGCACAGTAGTATAGTGGTGTTAGCACTATAGCTTCACAGCGCCAGGGCCCCAGGTTCGATTTCCAGGTTGGGTCTCTATCTGTGCAGAGTCTGCATGTTTTCCGCGTGTCTGCGTGGGTTTTCTCCGGGTCCCCCGTTTCCTCCCACAAGTCCCGAAAGACGTGCTTGTTCGGTGAATTGGACATTCTGAATTCTCCTTTAGTGTACCCAAACAGGTGCTGGAATGTGGCAACTAGGGGCTTTTCACAGTAATTTCATTGCAGTGTTAATGTAAGCCTATTGTCATACTAAAGGTTATATATATAGATAAATATATATAAAGCCCGCTGACGTACATCGCGTCGGTGAATTTGAATATTCAGTGAGGGGGGGATAATGTGGCCTTTCCAGATTCTCTCTGGATTCCTGCTCACGTTGGCGATCCTGTAGACCACTAACACGGGCTCAAAATCATTCCCCAGGAGTTCTGCTTGTAGTCCCAGTTATGGCCACTGCTGCTATTGGGGCTACAGAGCTGCCGCCAATGTGTTTGGCCGACAACTCTCTCAGGTGATACTTTTCTGACAAGCTGCCCAATATGCCCGAAACCCTCCCCCCCACCCCAGTCACCCCCCCCCCCCCCCCAACGCTCTTTTGATACATCCCACCCACCCCAAACCTTGGGTAGGTCCCCGGACCCCCCCTACCTGGCAAGGCACTGCCAACCTGGCACCCTGGCTCTGCCCTTGGCTCGGGAACTGAGGGAGTGCTAGGGTACCATCCTGCCCTGTCTCCGATTCCCTGGGGGCCTTCACTAGCTTGGGAGTCCGCCCCAGGTGCCGTCATGACTGGTCCATGTTGTGTGGCTCAGGAGTAAATGACGCCCTTGTGAGGTCTCCCAGACACAGCTGGTGATTCCCAGATGCCGGGTGAATCCGGCATCCGGATATTTAAATGAGCCCTTTATAATTATTTAATTTGTCTTCAACATCAACAACAACCACTTGCAATTATATATTATCGCACTTATTAGCATGACCAGCAATGTATGAGTGTGTAAATTCAGGAATGTTCAAGGGGCAAGAGTTGGCCAGAGATCCCAGGTAGACAGCAGGTGGGGCTAGGGTGGTTGTAAGGCTGCAGGATATTTCAAAGATAAGGGGGACTAAATTTGAGAAAGAATTTGAAAAGAAGAATTAGAATTTGAGACTCATGGCATTGCTTAAACAGGAGACGATGGGTGAATGAGAATTGGGCCCAGAAAGTCAGAACGGCTCCATGTCTTAGCCAAAATGACACTGGAACCCCAATTACAAAAGACCTGCCTACAGACTCAGGACCCACCATTTACGCTGGACGGGTGGGGGTGGGGCGAGGGTCAGTATTTCACACATCGGTGCTTCAGAGAGGCAGAAGCACAATTTAAAATAATTTCCATCACCCAGGTTTTTGAAACATGACTCTGGGACTTTAGACGTTTGCAGAAAAGATCTAAATGTACTGAAGTTCTTTGGTGATATCAGGATGTGGATATGATCTATAGAACTATTATGATGTCAAGTCATTTAAATTCTTTGCCCTATAAATTTTAAAAGAAAATTGCTTGCGATGACACTTTTGAAAAAAATATTGGTGCTAGCAATTTCAATAGATGTTGGTTGACATAAACCTGAGGGTCACTATTTTAGGATTAGTGCTCCTTGACGTCTTTGATAATCTGTCATTATCACAGTGACTGACTCCCTTTGAGGGAAGTTTGCCCTGAGTCGGGTTTGGGAAGTTGGAAATTTTCCCGACTCAGGACACCTAACTTGGGAGCAAATAGTTGGCCTTTTGTGTGAGTTAGGTCAAGGGTAGCGAAGTTTAGAATGACATCAGGTTTCGAAAAGACAATGCTAGGAGGTTGGGGGTGGCAGCCACCAGATACGTTGAGGAAGGCACGGAACTGGATGACGGTCTTAGTGATGGCACCGATATACGGTTGAATGTTAGTCATGGGGTCAAATATGACACCGAGATTACAAATTGTCCAGTTCAGCATGGTTGCTGGGGAGAAAGATGGATCACGTGACAAGGGAATGGAGTTTGTGACAGGGACTGTCTCCTCAATATTTCATTGGAGGAATTATCCAATACAGGATGTCAGATTAGCAGTCTGACAGTTTAGCGGCGGTGAAGGGTTCAAGAGAGGTGCAAATTAGATTGAACTTGGTATCATTCACGTAGCTATGATCACCGACCCTGTAGGCTGGATTTTGTGCCCCCATCCCGCAGGTGGGTTTGAAGGTAGGGGACATTTGTAAAATACAGGGCGTGCCTATCCCACCTGCCCCTCATCTGTCACCTCTACTATGGTGCAGTGCAGATATTGGGTAGCCCAGCTACTCTTGTACCCATTGAGTCGCTTATGTGGTCAGTTAATGGTCATTTAAGTGCCTTGTCATTGCCTCCATCAGTATTCTCCCTGCTGCATTGGGAGATCCACAGCAAGTGGGTAGCCCAGGTGTTAGACGAGGATGAGGGACACCTCAATTTGGGCTCTATTGTTCCCATCGGAGAAAAAGTCTTGCCCTTAGCCCCTGAATGCCCCGCCGAGCATAAAATAGCTGCGGGTATTAATTTTTATGGGGACACTCTTGGCCAACTTTCTGGTTGAGTGGAGTGCATGGGGTGGGGAGGGTGGTTGGGGGGGGGGGGGGGGGGGTGGGGGGGGGGGGGGGGATTGGCTCCCCTTAAAATCCAGCTTTGTGTTTTCATGCACTGTCATTGAGCGGCTGCATGTAGTTGAGAGGGGACCAGGAGTAGATCGTTGGGGAATGCCAGAGGTAACAGTGTGGGGTCAGGAAAAGAACACATTGCAAATGATTCCCTGGCTGTGACTGGATAGATAAGAATGGAACAGAGAGGTCCAGCCCCACCCAATTGGACAAAAATGGATTGGTGTTGGAGCAGAACTTTGTGCTCAACTGTGCGAAAGGCATCATTGTGAAACATTTTGGGTGGGATTTTCCATCTAGCGTCGCCAGAATCGCAAAATGCATTTGGGCGGAGAATCGCACATCAGCCGAAAATCAATGCCGCACCAGGCCCCCCGTGGAGTACCATGCTCCGGCACCTCGATAACAGCGACGATGCATTGCACAGCCATCTCAGCGTAGCATGCAAAATGTACAGTAACTACCAATAGTATATCATTACTGGGCCCAACATGGTATTCTCCGGCCTCCCGATGACCCACCTGCACCAGGCATGGTTCACTTGTGGTATTTTAGATCAGGAATCGGGTGCTTTGGCTGATGAGAGTGAGAGCCAAGGACCCAAAGGCTCAACTGTGGGCTGTCAGCCATGCTGCTGGTTGGGGGGTGGCGGGGGGGGGGGGGGGGGGGCGCATTGGGGTGGGTGGGGGTTGGTCGGGGCTGGGGCCAGTAGCATGGGGGTGCTGACACACCCGGGCCACCCTGAGGAGATGATGCAGCTTCTTCCTGCGCTGCTCTCCAGTCCTGACGGTGGGGCCCACGGCGCTAACCACCTCTGTGCCCTGTGTCCAGGCCTGGTTGACATGTGCATGTGGAAGCCTCCTTCACAGCCCAGGAAGCAGGGTCCCCCGCCTCTCCACCACGGCACCCTGCAGTGTCTCCAGCTCGGGGCCACTCTTTGTGGTGCCAGTTTCTTGGCTGGAATGAGTGTGTTTGGGGTGTGGAGTGCTTATATGCAGCTCCAGCCGGCTTCGTTTGGAATTGCACTAGTTTCACGTGGCACATTAGCATGTTCTGAATTGCTCCGGGACCGGCTCCACTATTGGGGCTGTAAAGCACCACTGATTCTGTCCCGGCATAGTCTCTAGAATGGAGAATCCAACCCTTTATGTTTTAGCCTTGTTATTCCAGAAGCATTTTCATTTTGCTATTGTGGTTAAGTGATCAAGTTTTGGTATACTTGGTGGATGGTGGAAAAATTATTATAATATTCAAATATTAAAACCATCTGTAAGAGGGTGTGTTCTGCAAACATTATTTACCGCGGAAAGGATTCATAACCTAATTTGTGTTCCTGAAGAATCTCAGTTATGTATGTGGAACAATAGCGAAGGTACATCTTGAATATCCCCAGAGAAATAATCTCATCATTTAATACATCCTAACTCCATCTCTTCTCGAGATGGAATGCCAAGAGACACATAAAAGTATAAAGCAAACACATCAAGTTCTCTCTTATCTTTGGTTGGAATGATACATGTTCAGCACCTTGAAGTCTTTTCATCCTTCTCTCACCCCCATCCATAGATTATCATAGAATTTACAGTGCAGAAGGAGGCCATTCGGCCCATCGAGTCTGCACCGGCTCTTGGAAAGAGCACCCTACCCAAGGTCAACACCTCCACCCCATCCCCATAACCCAGTAATCCCACCCGACACTAAGGGCAATGTTGGACACTAAGGGCAATTTATCATGGCCAATCCACCTAACCTGCACATCTTTGGACTGTGGGAGGAAACCGGAGTACCCGGAGGGAACTCACGCACACACGGGGAGGATGTGCAGACTCCGCACAGACAGTGACCCAAGCCGGAATCGAACCTGGGACCCTGGAGCTGTGAAGCAATTGTGCTATCCACAATGCTACCATGCTGTCCAGAAGCGCAAGTCTGTTTGCCAGACACTACACTGTCATTTTCCCCAAGACATTTGCACTGTTCCACTGGGATCCTCACCAAAAACCATGAACAATTGATCATCGTATCTTTGCTACATTCAAGTGAGTCGGCAATCAGGAATTTTATAGATTTATGCTACTTTTCTCACCAGTCACTTAGACTGAAAAATAATGGTTCAGGTGGGCCTTTGATCACCTGGTATCCACGTGATTTATGGCTCTCACATGCTACTCACCCATAAAAGCTGCGTGCTTCATCTCTGCAGTCTGCAGTTGTGTGAATAGATTTTATGTATATATAATAAAAATATACTCGGATATTTCACCATCAAAAGTAAGTTATCACTATGTTCATTTTGAAATAGGACTATCAAGGTAAGTGCTAAATCATTAAGTCAATTTATTTGATCTGTGAATGCATTTAACTTTTTGTTCAAAAGAATTGATACAGTAAAATAAAATCTCCATTCTTTCTCGATATGTTTAAATTATGGCCAAAAGAATCATGAAAACACTTAACTGTATACTGGCTTTACATATTACATGTACGGTGTGGGGTATTAGAACAAAGAACAAAGAAAAATTACAGCACAGGAACAGGCCCTTCGGCCCTCCAAGCCTGTGCCAATCCAGATCCTCTATCTTAAACTGTTGCCTATTGATGTGCCGTTGATGGAAATTAGGGTTTTTAAAAACCAGGCCACTTGGGAAAGCTAATTTCCAAATATTGTCATCTAATTAAATGGTTAAAATAACAAACTTTGAATGTCCCTGAAAAGTGAGCACAACACTTGAACGTGCCAGTAACATAATGTTTTCCAAGGGACAGAGTTCGACACAGTGAAACAATTCCATTATTCAGGTCATGTTAATATTATTCTGCTTCATTAGTTCATTGATATCAATGGGGCAAGCCATTGGCTGCATCCTTCTGAGTTTGTTAATGTTTAATTATGTTCGATGCAGCATATTCAAACACATTTTCCAGGAAATGTTTCTGTCTTTTGCAAAAGAAGATTGAAACACGAAAGGACATCATTTATAGTAGACGTTGCAGATTGTGCTATTTTCAGAATTCCTGGGTTTATAAATTCTGCGGAGCTTCCATTCCTACAAAAAAAATCATATAATTGTTCAATCCAAGCTCTATCCAAAAAGTATTATGAATTGGTCATCATTTTCTGAGTGCTAGATTTAGAGTTCAGGCGCCATTTTGTTCAGTATGCTGATTTTTCCAAATGGTCTGAATTAAAAGTGAATTAAAATATCACAACCTTAATTTTGACTCTCTTCATTCACCATTCAGTTGCCATTCAAGTTGAGTCTGTTGACAATTAAACCGATAACTCCTTATTATACACGGTTAGTTGGTAACATCACCCCATAGCAATGTAGTTAATTTTTTTGAGATGGAATAACTCTTGTACCTGTCAAACAAAACTGCGGTGCAATATATCACAAACAAAACAAAAAGTGGTTCTGGTTTGCGTGAAGATTTAAAAACGTTATGAGTTTGTTGCAATCCTGCCTTTTCTTCTGTGACCGCAGTTTCAATGAAACCCATCAAACTAGAATGGGTTTGATGATTTTAAATAGTTTGTGCTGTAATGAAATTGAAACAAATGGAATTTACAATTCCTTTCATCAGTTTGCATCAGTACTGTGCCTCATCTGCACAAGTGCACGGCAAATTTACATTTCGATAAAATGCTAATCTTGTTCAAATTTATTGATTCCTGCATCAGAATATTTTGATCAGTATTAGAGTTACCACCATGGAGTGGAAAAGTACTTTAATCACCTGTATAGCTGATGTGATAAATCAGCAGTCTCTTACATGGATCCACAAGGAAGGCTTGTGTGGTAAGTGAGATTCTTAAATAATTATAAATCTCTATCCCTGTCTAACACTACATCTGGTTTCTAAGACTGATTGCCTTGCTGGAAACCGGGAATCAGTTTTAAACAGCGATCTCACAGTCCTGTGACAATGATTCGATCGAGTGTCTAAAGTGAAGTGCATCAAAGTGCTCCTCCATAACATTTTGCGCGATGCAAGACACCGTGATGCTGTTTACTTCGGCAGTACTTCTTTGCAATACTGATACACTACGATGAAAAATGTGAAACCAATTCCTTTAGCAGAACACCAGCAGTGTAACTTTCACTGAAGCCAGCCAATGGGAAACTACTGAGATCAGATTGGCCGTTCGTTTTACACTCAGGCCAATTGTACTTTCAAACTCAGTTTCCCACTGGTTAGGTCAGGTTAAAATTGCCACCAGAGAATAGTTTGCCTTGCTATCTTTTATTATAAAATATGCAGTTATATGACTGACTGTTTATTGAGCACAGGTAAAATCAATCTTAACTGTTGCGTTTGATAAAGTTTCCCATGGCAGGTTGATGGAAAAAGTGAAGTTGCATGAGGTTCAGGGTGTACTAGCTAGATGGATAAAGAACTGGCTGGGCAACAGGAGACAGAGAGTAGTGGTGGAAGGGAATCTCTCAAAATGGAGAAAGGTGACAAGTGGTGTTCCACAGGGATCCGTGCTCGGACCACTGTTGTTTGTGATATACATAAATGATCTGGATGAAGGTATAGGTGGTCTGATTAGCAAGTTTGCAGATGATATTAAGATTGCTGGAGTTGCAGATAGCGAGGAGGACTGTCAGAGAATACAACAAAATATAGATAGATTGGAGAGTTGGGCAGAGAAATGGCAGATGGAGTTCAATCCAGGCAAATGCGAGGTGATGCATTTTGGAAGATCCAATTCAAGAGCGGACTATATGGTCAATGGAAGGGTCCTGGGGAAAATTGACGTACAGAGAGATCTGGGAGTTCAGGTCCATTGTACCCTGAAGGTGGCAATGCAGGTTGTTAGAGTGGTCAAGAAGGCATACAGCATACTTGCCTTCAACGGACGGGGTATTGAGTACAAGATTCGGCAGGTCATGTTACAGTTGTATAGGACTTTGGTTCGGCCACATTTGGGATACTGCATGCAGTTCTGGTCGCCACATTACCAGAAAGATGTGGATGCTTTAGAAAGGGTGCTGAGGAGGTTCATCAAGATGTTGCCTGGTCTGGAGGGTGCTAGCTATGAAGAAAGGTTGAGTAGATTAGGATTGTTTTTGTTGGAAAGACGGAGGTTGAGGGGGTACCTGATTGAGGTCTCCAAAATTATGAGAGGTATGGGCAGGGTGGATAGCAACAAGTTTTTTCCAAGAGTGGGGGTGTCAATTTCAAGGGGTCACGATTCAAGGTGAGAGTGGGCAAGTTTAAGGGAGATGTGAGTGGAAAGTTTTTTACGCAGAGGGTGGTGGGTGCCTGGAGCGCTTTGCCAGCGGAGGTGGTAGAGGCGGGCATGATATCATCATTTAATATGCATATATGAACGGGCGGGGAACAGAGGGAAGTAGATCCTTGGAAAATAGGCGACAAGTTTAGATAAAGGATCTGAATCGGCCAAGGCTGGGAGGGCCGAAAGGCCTGTTCCTGTGCTGTAATTTTCTTTGTTCTTTGTTCTTCTATTCACCACAATTGGATTGTTTGTTCCTTAACATTAATTTAAAAAAATAAACAAACTCTGAGTTGTTATGCTTTTGCGCTTTTCCAATTGCTGAACATTGAGATTTCTTTTGTCAAAGATTTTTGTCTTGCACTCACAGGATTTTCCCAAGAATATAATGTAGAATGTTGAATCCCTCTGCATTGTACCCTTGTGAATGTCCTGGGGCGGGATTCTCCGACTCCCCGCCGGGTTGGAGAATCGAGGGGGGGGCGACGTGCATCTCACCCCCGCCGGCTGCCGAATTCTCTGGCGCCGGAGGTTTGATGGGGCCAGGAATCGCGCCGCACTGGTCGGCGGCAGCTGGCAGCGCCCACCCCCGGTGGTTCTCCCGCCCGCGATTGTCCGAGTGGCCGCCCATTTTCGGCCAGTCCCACCAGTGTATATTACACCAGGTATTTGCCAGCGGGACCTGGCTGCGCGAGCAACCTCCGGGGTCCTCGGGGGGGGGAACCACGCGGGAATGTGGCCCCGGGGGGTGGCCCCACGGTGGTCTGGCCCACGATCGGGGCCCACCGATCCGTGGGCGGACCTGTGCTGGGGGGCATTTTATTGTTCCGCGTCGGCCGCTGTGGTCCTTCGCGATGGCCGACGCGGAGATGAACCCCCCCAGCGCATGTGCTGGGATGACGCCAGCACACGCTGGCGCTCCTGTGCATGCGGCAACATGCGCCGGCTGGCGGAGGCCCTTCAGAGCCAGTTGGCATGGCGCCAAGCCCCTTCCACGCCGACTGGCGGGGCGCAAACGACATCCGGCGCCAGCCTAGTCCCTGAAGTGCGGAAGATTCCGCACCTTTGGGGCGGCCCAACGCCGGAGTGGTTCACACCACTCCTCTACACCAGGACCCCCCCGCCACGCCGGGTAGGGGAGAATCCCGCCCCTGATGTGTTATGGATAAAAAGTTTCAGCAGGAAATGTAATTTGATTCAGCAGTACGCCAGTTCTGTACCACTGAACGACTATTTTCCAATTCGTACCACAAATCGCACTGTTCACTTTCTGGATATCTCAATTGATAAAAAAGTTTCTGGCTATATTAACGTCAGTGGTTTGTAATTAACCCATGTTTCTTTGAATCTCTGTTTTCAACAGTCTGACAGTGTTGAAAACTTCTTGCAGAATTAATTGGTGTGCAATTAATCATGATCAAGCATTGAAAGTAAATGACTTAAAATAGAACATGGCCTGGATTTTGCGGTCAACGATGAATGCATTCATTATACTTAGCGCTGCTCACAAACATTTCACACACTTTTGATGAGCAACATAAGAGAGATGCTTTTCAGCGCAGTGAAAGGGGATTCCTGACGTGTGTGAAAAGAGCTATCAGATTGAAGAATCTTCAGTGAGACATTGAGTGGGGGTAACCGGGGAGTCTCATCCGTCCAGTTGGAGAGCTGGTCAGAGTCCCGTGTTGCTCCCTTTCAGGAAGGCCTTCCAAATTGTGCCAATTAGGCAGTTAATTGGGCAGCACTGGACCTTTCCTAGGATCAAGGAAACCGGGGCAGATGTCCTGCCACCTTGAGCTGCAGGCCAATCAGAGACCGGCAACTCTTCATTGCTTGGCAGCACGGGGGTGCAGTGGCTGTTGCTGAGTGTCTTGGCATGAGAGGTGCCCCCAAGCAACAGAGTTGGCTTTCTGCATGGTGAGTCCCCTGCCCGACACTAGGTAAATATCAATTGGCAGCGAATGGGAAGACTGCCAATTGGCCTTCCCGCCATAGGTTTAATTGGGACAGGGGGTGGAAGATGGCAGATTCCCCACTCACTAACCGCCTTAAATGGCCCACATCACAAACTTTTTTTCCTGAAGTCAGACATTTAAATTTGAGTTTTCTTTCAGTAGAAGTAGGTATTTTGCCATGAATTTGCCAGGCGATAGCATAGACAGTATTCAAAGGGCCCCAATTGGTATGCATCTCTCCCAGTAACAAGTTTTAAATGGCAGTTTCAGAGAATAATCAAGTGTGAATATCTTATGGAGGAGAAGCAGATTATAGACAATTGGGAACATCCCTGAGATATAGGAATATTAATCTATTGTCAAGGACGTTGATTGGGCAGATAGTCAAATACACAGAAGGCATAATCAAAGAATAACAAATGTATAATTGACCCATCTCTGAGAAAGAAAGGAGGCAGTTACCATCCAGCAATCTCAGGAAGTGAACAGGCCAGTTTCCAGCCACCAAGCCTGAAGGCCAAGTTAACACCAAACAAGCTTCTAAGTCTCAGAGCCAAGGCAGTGCAGAAAACCTCCGGAACATCTGTTCTAAAATATCTTCGCTGGACCAGGAAAAAGACGGTTCCCAGATATCATCCCTGTATTGTGTGATAACTGAAAATGGTTATTTAATTTGAATGTTGTTTGGGGAACAGGGGGAGTCTTTCAGAGTTCAGCTATTGTAGATATTCATACATTGTAATTGTGTGAGAGTAGGGTTGTCCTGTTTGCTTGTATTTGTCTTTTCTTTAGTTTAATAAATAGTCTTTAATAATTGTTACACGATGACTGGGCTATTTATTCTCATTGGGTTTTCACTTGTCTCTACACAATAAAACAAAATAAAACTATGTGTCCCCACAAACCAGTGTTCCAAGTTGGGGTACCCTCACAGATAACATCTGTGTGCTTCATGACAATTTAAAGATGCGAAGTAAATTAACCAAAGCAGCACAGATTTGACTGTATATGTGGATTGAAACATTCTCACTGAGGAGATTAGTATAGAAAGGCAGCTCTCGAGTTCGGGAAAAGCTGCAATTAGGTATTAAGCATTCTTAATTCATAGGTCTTGACAGTTTTAGCCATGTTAAAGTAATGCAATGCTGAGTGATTTGTGATAGTATTAGATTTGTTTTAAAAGGAAATAGTGTTAGAAAAAATAGATTGATGAACTGTAGGGAAAAACAAACTGAAAAATGTATCATTTAAAATTAAACTAAAAGTATTACATTGTTCAAACTATGAAAGTAGGTTAGAACAACTATTTGGGATAAAACGAGACAGAGGTTAGCACAATTGAAGAAACAACTTGCATCAAAACGTTTTAACCCCTTCCCGTTCTATTGCATTGATGTGAATACTCTTCCATTGTATTACATATGCATCAAATGCCTTTGATTTTATTCTTTCTGATCTGAAGAAGGCTAACATTTTTATTGAATTCAGTGGATTCCCTCCATTCTATTAAAACTTTAATGCAGCTTTATTATCATGAAATGATTTATCAGGCATGTTCCTTGACAAGTATTTAAAAAAAATAATTTATGGGGTGTGGTTGTCTCTGGCCTGGCTAACATTTGTTGCCCATCACTAGTTGCCCATTGGGAAGTGGTGATGAGCTGCCTTTTTGAACTGCTGCATGTAGGTACACCCATGGTGCTTTCGGGGTGAGTGTTCCATGAATTTGATCCAGTGACTCTGAAGGAACAGCAATATATTTCTAAGTCAGGATGGTGAATGGCTTGGAGGGGAACTTCCAGGTAGTGGTATTCCCAGGTCTGCTGCCCTTGTCCTTTGAGCTGGCAGTGGTCATGGGCTTGGACGATGCTGACAAGGAGCCTTAGCAAGTTCCTGTGCTGCATCTTGTAGATGCTGCACTCTACTGCCACTGTTCATTGGTGGTGGAGCGAGTGAATGTTTTCAGAAGGGTTGCAATTAAGTAATGTCCTGGATGGGGTTAAGCTTCTTGGGTGTTGTTGGAGCTGTGCTCATCCAGGCAAGTGGAGAGTTTTCCATTATACTCCTGCCTTATGTTTTGAAGACGGTGGACAGGCTTTGGGGAGTGAGGAGGTGAGTTACTCGCGGCAGATGCCTAGCCTCTGACCTGCACTTGTAGCCACAGTAGTTATATGGCTAGTCCAATTCAGTTTCTGATCAATGGTAACCCCCATGGATGTTGACAGTGGGGGATATAGCAATGATAATGCCATTGAATGTCAAGGGGCAATGGTTCGATTCTCTCTTTTTGGAGACGACCATTGCCTGGCACTTGTGTGGCACGAATGCTAATTGCCATTTGCCAATTCAAACCTGGATATTGTCCAGATCTTGTTGCATTTGGACATGGACTGCTTCAGTATCGGAGGAGTCGCGAACATTGGTGCAACCATCTGCGAACATCCCCACGTCTGACCTTATGATGGAAGAAAGGCCATTGATGAAGCAGCTTAAGATGGTTGCGCCTGTAACGATATCTGATACCTGCAATGTGTAACTTTAGTTTGAATATGACGATACTTAAAAGAATTTTGATGTCAATGCTTCACTCTGATTACTGCATTGTCAGTCAATTTGTACCATGGAAAACTTGGTAAAATAATAGATATCTGTTCAAATTCAGTTAATCAGAACAGCATATATTGGTTGCAATGTATTATAATTAACAATTTTCATTATGTTTGAAGTACTTTATTACTGATTTCTAAATACTCTTAAATAGGAATGTTTCTAGTCAAAATATGTATTTTATAGGCTACTTAGGCACAGATTATAGGAAAACTTTTTGTGCACTGAAGCAGTTGCAATTACAAACAGATCTATAACACCAGAACAACAGTGTTATTTAAATAATAAAATGAAATCCATAGGACCAGAAGTATTCTGTCTACTGCAGTATGAATTGACCACAATAGGTTCATAGCCGTAAAATTACTACTGCAGCCTGAAATCTGTGATCCAGCCACACAGTCTTTTTAATACAAAAGGCATTGTTTCTGGGGCACATGTGGTAGTTGAGTTGAAACTGCTAAGACGCCAGAAAGCTTTTGTTTAGGAATCTCTATAAAAATAAATTTTTAAAAATATTATAAGTACACTGGTTTATAAAAGGTTAAAGTACATATTTTCCATTTGTTTAAAAAGTTTGCTTATGCTCGGCTTAACCTTTTAACCCATTTGTATTAGCAGTTGAGGATTGGCAGGATCTAGAGTCTGTACAGTTTACATGCTTAAAATGTGCAGTGTTGTTGTGCGTTGCCTCATTTGAGAAATAATTTTATATGGAGCAAATGTAGCCTTTAATGTGTTTTTCATGGCATTGCATTTAAATGATGCACAATTAAACTTTATAGAATATTTACCCTTTATTTTTATTCCTTTTTTTTCCTTTTTCAGGCTGCTGACCAGGAAACGTTATTCTCCAGCGGGGAGGCTTGGATTGTCTGGAGCATGAGCACCTCCATGAGCTCGCCCATGATCCTCCGGCATGTGGGGGACAGTTCACGCAGGGCAGGACAGATCATTTCAATTATTTTTGTCCCCCCTGAGTTATGTGCTAGACAATCTGGCCAAGAGCCAATGAAACTTACCCGACAACAGTATGTGAATGTGAGTGACAAATAGCACAGAGCTCAAACCTGTAACTTTCAGTCAGGAATGCTTCTGATGCATGGCAGACCAGTTTTTCCCACTCAAAAATAAATAAAATCTGCAATTTTAAGAGAGATATATGTTGGTAGGTGGTTAATATTTTGTGATCCAGAAATTGAGGTCCATTGTGCTGATAATCTTACAGTACTCATCTTTTCAGCTTCCTTGTTCTAAGATCTGTTAGGAACCACAACTTTTATAAGCATCCCACCTACCTGTGTATTGATGTAACTGATATTTTATGTATTATGCGCATTTACATCTTTTAAAAAGGAAAAGCACTGGAAATACATAGCATTGCTTCATTTCTTGATGGAATTCATTTTTCATGTAGGACATGCAAAAATGTTAGCGTTTTCGCAAACCGTAAGTCATTTCCACAAAACTTAAATCTGTGAACAAGTTTTTTACCCTCGCCGCTTTAGAACTCGAGCACATCCTTGCCATCATGTTGCCAATCAGAACACCATGGGTCAAAGTTACACTAATCAAAATACCACGAATAACATTGATGCATTCTCCACCAGTGCCAGACCTATAAATGATGCTAAGGTGTGAACTCACCATTATATCAAAGGAAAAGACAGAAGCACTAAATTGACCAAATTCATTAATGAAGCTTATTTGGCCCATATTGCAAATTCATTTAGAAGCCATTTTTCAGCCTGAAATCATGAAAATCAAATGTTTTAAAATTGGATCAATGTCATTGGAAGTTAAGACAATCCTGACTTTGTGAACTGTTAAAATTTTAAGAATGCCTATATACAGCAAGTGCACAGATGTATGACAGATGTGTGGACATAAGCTTGGCATTCTCTGTGGACCACCTGACAGTTACAAGGCTATTGGTGGTTCATTTTATTAATACATAAAGGTCAATCGCTAAGGGAGTTCCACTCTACCAGAGAGAGTAGAGAATTTATTTTGAATACAGTTTCGTGGTTGTTGCTTAACAAGTCAAGTAAGGAGCACACTGCAATGCTGCTCTGCATCGATTTGTGTGTGTCATGGATCTATGTCTATTATTTGGAAAGAAAATTATAGTTCCTATTTTCTAATTCAAGATGAAAAAGAATCAAGATCAAAGAGGATGAACATGTGGGAACTTCAGCGTTGCCAGTTTAGTACCTCTTCCAAATTTGGTGTAATTTTGTCTTGTAAATAATGGACTGAGGAAAACTAACTAATTAATTATGGGAGACTTGTATCCTTCTTATTTGATATGACTATCCTTAAAGTTAAATTGGCTCACCTTTCCCAACGCACTATTGTTTGGAATTTCCTATGGAGTGCCAAAAATATTCTAAGTTAGTTTAAATCGGAAAATTTGACCTTGCTTTTCTGCAGGACACTTTCCTCGTTTGACTGAAACATCAAAGGCTATGATTGGCATTGAAGCACCAATATTCAATTCCTCGGCTCATCCTGTTTTTACATTAAAAGCAATCTCACCTGACAAGACATTCAGCCCTGCTGCACAAAAGACATGTAGATACATTCTGGTACACCGAGAACGTTAGTAGGCCTGTGTATTAATGTAATTATACTGGTTTCAACATCCTCAGTGTTGCAGGTGCAATACCTCAAACCCAACTTCTGGCAGTGTCCAAAAGACGTAATATGATTTTAAGGAGGCCATGTAAAATATTTAAATATGAGTAAATGAGTGAAACGAAAAGCTGACTGGTTTGTTTGGGGAGTTGCACCATCTGCAGTAGTTAGCCGCTTCATGCACCTGTCATTTCTTGTGGTCGAGAATGATTCTTTATCCCACCTGACCCGGCTCAGAAATGTTTGAGGGGGGGAAGGGGTTGCACTTCACTGCACAACTTCCATCTCGAGTGTTTCTCTCGGAATCGAACACAGTTTTTAAGTTGTAGCCTTCTCAAAGCACGGCCCACATTAAACTTGATCACTGACAATCTTTAACTAATCACACGACAGACCCTGTGAAATGCCTCGGAGACATTCTCCCAAAAACTGGCAAGATCCCAAATCTGGCAGGGACTCTGTCCCCAGGTTGCAGGTTTTGAGGCAGTCTACCTGCATTATTGCATTATTCTCTCAGACGTGGTGGTGAATGGGTTCAATTTGTTCTGTCGACAAATACATTTTCATCATAAGAAATAAATAAGTTACTGTCTGACCAGTCTAGGCTAAGGAAGGGCTGGATTAGCCAGGTCTTCCACTCGGACTTGGACTCAAAGTCCAGGGGGGTGGCAATCATGATCAACAAGCGGGTGCAATTTAAGGTGGAGGGCATAGCCGCAGACAGGGGGGGCAGATACCTGATGGTAAGGGGCAGACTGGAGGGGAGAAGAGTGGTGCTGGTGAATATATATGCCCCGAACTGGGATGACGTGGACTTTATTAAAAGAGTGCTGGGGAAGATCCCGGACCTGTGCTCTCGTAGGCTAATAATGGGGTGGGGGACTTTAACACGGTCCTTGATCCGGCACTGGATCGGTCATGTCCCAGAACGGGTAGACTCCCAGCAATGGCAAGGGAGCTGAAAGGGTTTATGGAGCAAATGGGGGCAGTGGACCCCTGGAGAGCCAGACAGCCGACGGGAAGGGGCTACTCGTTTTACTCGCACGTCCATAAAGTATATTCTAGGATAGACTTCTTTGTCCTAAGCAGGGACTGTATAGGGGAGGTAAAGAACACAGAAGATTCGGCAATCACTATCTCGGACCATGCCCCGCACTGGGTAGACCTGCAGGTCGGAGGGGTGAATCACCAACGCCCACAATGGAGGCTAGACGTGGGACTGTTGTCGGAGGAGGGGATCTGTGGGAGGCTTCGGAGGTGTATGCAAAACTACTTGCAGGTGAATGATACGGGGGGAGGTCTCAGCAGCGACCCTGTGGGAGGCGCTAAAGGCAATAGTGCGGGGAGAGTTGATCTCAATTGGGGCCCACAGGGCCAAGGCGGACAGGGCAGAGATGGACAGATTGGTCAGGGAAATGTGTCCGATAGATGAGGAACATTCGGAGTCCCTGGGGGAGGTTTTACTCCGGGAGAGGCAGAGACTACAGGCGGAACTGGGGGCGCTATCCACGAGTAGGGCCGTGGAACAGCTTAGGAAGGCGAGGGTCGTGGTGTACGAGCATGGGGAAAAGGCTAGCAGATTGTTAGCGCAGCAACTCAGGAAGAGGGAGGTGGCCAGGGAAATAGTAGAGTGATGGATGGGGAGGGGTGCAGAGTGGATAACCCGGCAGGATTGAATAAGGTATTCCGGGACTTCTATAGCAAGCTGTACACTTCGGAGCCTCTGGAAGAACCGGAGGAGATGAAAAGGTTTCTGGACGGGTTAACATTCCCAACAGTGGGTGGGGGGCGAGTGGATGAGCTGGGGGCCCCGATTAGAGTGGAGGAGGTATTGGGGGGCCTAAAAGCCATGCAGTCGGGGAAAGCCCCAGGGCCGGATGGATACCCAGTAGAGTTTTATAGGAAGTTTTCTGAGTTAGTGGGCCCGGTCTTGGCGAGGGATTTTAATGAGGCAAGGGACAGAGGGACCCTGCCGCTGACGATGTCGCAAGCCACTATATCACTGATATTGAAGCGGAGTAAAGATCCGGAAGCGTGCGGGTCCTACAGGCCAATCTCCCTGATCAATGTAGATGCCAAGCTTCTGGCAAAGGTACTGCCGATTAGAATTGAGGACTGCGTACCGGAGGTGATTGGGGACGATCAGACAGGGTTCGTGAAAGGCAGACAGCTGTCGGCCAACTTGAGAAGATTACTTAATGTGATAATGATGCCCCCGACGGGCAGGGAGGTGGAGGTAGTGGTGGCGATGGACGCCGAGAAGTCCTTTCACCGGGTGAAGTGGGGCAATCTATGGGAGGTGCTCGGACGGTTTGGGTTCGGGGAGGGTCTGGTGAATTGGATCAAGTTATTATATCAGGCCCCCAAGGCCAGCGTCAGGACAAACAGAGAAGTGTCAGAGTATTTTAGACTATACCGTGGGACAAGACAGTGCTGCCCGCTCTCCCCGCTGCTGTTTGCGCTGGCCATAGAGCCGCTGGCGATTGCGCTGAGAGCCGCAAAGGGATGGAAGGGGATGGTTAGGGGCAGGGTGGAACATAGAGTCTCTCTTTATGCGGACAACCTGCTCCTGTACGTGTCGGACCCATTGGCCGGGATGGGAAGTATACTGGAAATGTTGAGGAAGTTCGGCCAGTTCTCAGGATACAAATTAAATATGGCCAAGAGTGAAATGTTTGTGGTACAGGCAAGGGGCCAGGAGAACAGATTGAGAGGGCTACCATTTAGGCTGGTTGAGGAAAATTTCTGGTACTTGGGGATCCAGGTGGCGCGAGGCTGGGGCAGGCTGCACAAGTTAAATTTGGCCAGGGTGGTGGAGCAAATGAAGGAAGAGTTTCGGAGATGGGATGCACTCCCGCTGTCGCTGGCAGGGAGGGTGCAGACTGTAAAGATGACAATCCTCCCTAGCTTCCTGTTCATTTTTCAGTGCCTCCCGATCTTTATCCCACAGTCCTTCTTCAAAAGGGTTAACAAGATGATCATGAGCTTTGTCTGGGCGGGAAAACCCCCGCGGGTGAAGAAGGCGATGCTTGAGAGGAGCCGCAGCGAGGGAGGGCTGGCACTGCCGAGTCTGATTAACTATTACTGGGCGGCAAACATCGCCATGATAAGGAAGTGGATGGTGGGTACGGGTTCTATCTGGGAGCGGGTGGAGGCGGCTTCGTGCAGGGGCCCAGTTTGGCAGCCCTGGTTACGGCTCCTCTACTGCTGCCGCCGGCCAGGTACTCCACCAGCCCGGTAGTGGTGGCGACCCTGCGGATATGGGGCCAGTGGAGGAGGTATGTAGGGGAGATGTGGGCGTCTGTCTGGGTGCCAATCTACGACAACCATCGGTTTGCCCCCGGGAGTATGGATGGGGGGTTTCGGGCATGGCGGCGGGCAGGGGTGGTGAGGGTGGGCGATATGTTCCTGGAAGGGCGCTTTGCGAGTTTGAGGAGCTTGGAGGAGAAATTTGTTCTGGTAAGGGGAAATTATTTCAGGTACCTACAGTTGCGGGACTTTGTCCGTAGACAGGTCCCATCCTTCCCACGCCTCCTGCCATTGGGGATCCAAGACAGAATAGTCTCTAGGGGGGAAGGAGGGGAGGGTAGAGTCTCTGATATTTATAAGGTGCTCATGAAGGAGGAAGGGTCCCAGACGGAGGAACTGAAACTCAAATGGGAGGAGGAGCTAGGCGGGGAAATGGAGGACGGGATGTGGGCAGAAGCCCTGAGTAGGGTGAATTCGACCGCAACATGTGCCAGGCTCGGCCTGATTCAATTTAAGGTCGTTCACCGGGCCCACATGACGGTGGCTCGGATGAGCAAATTCTTTGGGGTAGAGGACAAATGCGCTAGGTGCGCAGGAGGACCAGCGAACCACGTACACATGTTTTGGGCATTCCCGGTGCTCAGTGGGTACTGGGAGGGATTTGCGGGGATCATGTCCCGGGTGCTAAAAACAAGGGTGGCGATGGGTCCAGGGGTGGCAATTTTTGGGGTTTCGGAAGACCCGGGAGTCCAGAATGAGAAAGAGGCCGATGTTTTGGCCTTTGCTTCCCTGATAGCCCGGCGATGAATATTATTGGCATGGAGGGACTCAAAGCCCCCGAAGACTGAGTTGTGGCTTACGGACATGTTGAGTTTCCTGGGTATGGAAAAAATTAAGTTTGCCTTGAGGGGATCTGTACGGGGGTCCACCCGAAGGTGGCAACCATTTATTGACTTCTTTGCGGGAGAGTGAGCGTCAGCGGGGGGGGGGGGGGGGGAGGTTAGAGTAGAGTAGGAGGGATAAATTGGCGGGTAGTGCCGATGGGAGAGGGGCGGGCTTGTGCAGTATGTTATGATTGAAGTATTGAATGTACGTGGACGTTTGCACAATTTTGCCTTTTTTGCTTTCTTTCTGTTGATGTCTGTAACTGTTTACAATGCCAAAAAACTACCTCAATAAAGTTGTTTGTTTAAAAAAAAAAGAAATAAATAAGTTTTGCTCCAATGTCTGGAAAAACAAAAATAATTTCTTTGTTTTTTAGTAATTTTTGTAAGGGACAATAGAGGAGAGAAACAAACTTATTTTACTTTACACGTTAACTATTATGTGCGGCTCCAGTAGTTCCCTATTGGGTCTTCTCTAGTCGGTGCCCGACTGGCCGACTCTATTTATACAAACGCACATTGACTTAGTTAACGGTCCCCTGCCCACTTATCGGGGGGAGTTCATACTCCGCAAGCTCCACAAGGTTAGTGCATCATTCCTGCCCCGTGAGACTCTTGCGGATTACAATAGTAACCTTTACCAGTTTGCTTTTTGGAGGTGCCTGCATCTAACTTTCTAAATCTAAATCCACTTTTTAAACTTGGTTCTGATACATTCCAAGAATGGATTTCATTTTCCACTAGGTATGCAAAGAAATATTTTATTTTTTTTGTTCCATGGATCTATAATCTGTTTAGCTCATCTTAATTTCCTTCTTCCTTGGTTGTAAAACCTTGCCCTCTCTAGAAACATAATACCCCTTTATCTGTAATATTTCTTATGAATAATTTGTTCAAATTGATTTAAATTTTCCCCTGGTCATTAACCAAATTACAGGGTTATTTCCTCTATTTCATTTGGGTAGCCTTGAATTTTCTGAGTCAAATAATTTCACAGCACGAGAATCAGAGAAAAGTATAAACAAGGGTAAATATAGAAATAGTAAAGCTATTAAATGTTGAATATGTATTTCACGGTGAACAAGTCAGAATTCCCTTCATTTTTTTATTCCATTGTATGGATGATCAGATCCTGAAGTTAATGAACCCCAGAAAGTAAGGTTAGTCATAGAGCCCAAAACATATAGCACAGAAAAGGCCCTTCGGCCCATTGCGTCTGCTTCGGTCAAAACAAGCACCTACCTAACCATTATAATCCCATTTTCAAGCACTTGGCGCATAGCCTTGTATGCCCTAGGATCGTAAGTGCACATCTAAATACTTCTTCAATGCTTTGAGGGTCTCTGCCACCACCATCCTTTCAGGCAGCGAATTCCAAACTCCCACCCTCTGGGTAATAAAGTTTTCCTTCACATCCTTTCTAATGGGTGGCACAGTGGTTAGCACTGCTGCCATACAGCTCCAGGGACCTGGGTCCAGGTCTCAGGTGACTGTCTGTGTCGAGTTTGCACTTCCTCCTCGTGTCCATGTGGGTTTCCTCCAGGTTCTCCAGTCTCCACCCACAGTCCAAACATGTGCAGGTTAGGTGGATTGGCCATGCTAAATTGTCCCTTAATGTCCAAAAGGTTGGATGAGGCTATTGGGTTATGGGGATAGAATGGAGGTGTGGGCTTAAGTAGAGTGCTCTTTCCAAGAGCCGGTACAGACTCGGTGGGCCAAATGGCCTCCTTCTGCACTGTAAATTCTATGATTCTAAACCACCTGCCCCTTACCTTAAATCTATGCCCCCAAGCCATTGACCTCTCCTCCACCATGGGGAAAAGTTTGTCCCCGTCTACTCTCTCTGGGCCCCTCATATTTTAAACATTTTAATCATGTCCTCCCTCAGTCTCCTCTGCTCCAAGGAAAACAATCCAAGTCTACCCAATCTCTTTCATAACTAAAACTCTCCAGCCCAGGCAACATCCTGGTAAATCTCCTCTGCACCCTTTCCAGTGCTGTCACATCCCTCTTATAATGTGGATTCCAGAACCGCACACAATACTCTAGCTGTGGCCTAACAAACGTTTTATACAGTTCCAGCATAACCTCCCTGATCTTAAACTCTACGCCTCGACTAATAAAGGGAAGAATACCATATGCCTTCTTAACCATTGTATCCACCTGCTCTGCAACCTTAAAGGACCGGTGTACATGCACACCAAGATCCCTCTGATCCTCAGTGCTTCCCAGGTCCTGTCGTTCATCATGTATTCCCTTGTCTTGTTGTCCTGCCCAAGTGCATCACCTCACACTCAGCCGGATTGAATTCCATTTGCCACTGATCAGTCCATCTGACCAGCCTATCTGTATCCACCAGTAATTGAAGGCTATTCTCCTCACTATTTACCACCCCACCTATTACAATTAAAGACAGTCTCGGAACACATCAATCTTTTGAAATTTCACATTAAATGTTCAAAGAATTGCTCTCCCTCTGCCTTTGACAATTATTGTTTGGTTCTAAGGAAGATATTTTTAAAAAATTATATATATTCTTCCCTTCACTTTCATATGGGCCGCATACTTCTGCAAAACAAAGTGCGTTTCTGAATGTGAATTATCTAAAATGCAATTGATTAAATATATCCACCAATTTTGATTGAAAGCGTTTGACTTGAAAATGTCATTTGTTTTCATCATAAATGCACAGATTTGAGCTGAAGTAAAATGTTATACATGGTGGAACATGAAGGTGTTCAGGCCTGGTTCTAATGAAGTCAAATGCACATCATTGATCCATTGCGATCTCTGTGTAGCAGATGAAAATCTGTCTCACATTGGCTGATTCAGATTTTTTTTTGCGGGGTGGGGCGGGGGGTGGGGGGGGGGGGGGGGGGGGGGTGGTGGGGGGGGGGGGGGGTGGGGGGGGGGGGGTCCAAACAACTTCTGTGCCTGGACAGCACTATGAAAAACAGCCTTTGGAAGTGCAAATTCACTGCTGAAGGTGAGTCACATGACTGAATACAAACTGTCCATGGTGGTGTATCGTTCATAAGTTGCCTTAACAGTTGTAACTCAGACTTCAGTGTGAACCATAACATGATTGTAATGGAGACATGGAAAATGGTAACAGTTTTTCATGCTGTGATATTAACAATTTAAAGTCTATTGAAAGAGGCCTACAGTTGGATTATTGCTTTCAATTTTGGTCAGCGTATATTGAAATCATTGATTAATTTGAAAGTACGTAGAGTAGGGATGCATCAATAATTCAGATTTTCTATTATGAGGCAAACTGAAGAAATATGAAGATATTAGTAGATAACATAGAATCTGGTAAATTTGTTAAAATTAACCAGACTCATAGACGAGGGAGCAAAGCTTTCATTGTTAAGTCACCAGCCTAAATAACAGTTTAGAAGGATTATCTAATTCATGATTGGTCATTTCTGGGTTAAGCTTGACCAGTGTTTTAGTTTATTGGATACATTTACCCAATTTATTTTGAACAATGAAACAGATTAAACTATAAAATGTTTTGATGGCCTAAACAAGTGAAAAATCTCATTTTGTAACGGGGTTGCAAGTGTACTTTACTTTTTTAAAAAATAGCAATTTTACTCTCAACTTAGAGATCTCTGGTGTGATTTAGAAACTATTTCATAGATTAATGTGTATCTGCCAAGATTACAATTTGCAAAAGCACTAACAGATTAGAAATTTATTGACAGCCCCATTATTCTTAATTCCTTGAAAGTTTGGAAGGAAAGCATAATATTTTGACATGATGACATGAATTGTCAATGTGAAGTGCAAAGCACAAATGGTTTATACCTGTCATCTGAACGCTGAAGTGTTAATGCAATATGCTCAATTCTCTTTAGTTTATGAATTATTTCATGATCATAACAGAATCAGATATGTTAAGCGCTGTTTGATCAAAAGATTTTAGGTTGAAATTTCCTCTGCAACAGATTGAGGTGATGCTCCTGCTATGCAGTCTTGGGGCAGTGTTTTATATGCCCATGCTGGGTGTGATTTTTGCGAGGTGGGGGATATAAAATAGGGTGGGTGCCATCTTCCCACCCACTGCAAGATCACACCCATAATACGGGGGCGGGAGGGGAGGAGCCGGCATTGGAAGCCTGTCTGCCATATTTTAACAGGTAATAAAGGGTCAATTAGGCTTGCCATCAAGCCAGTTGACACTGATAACATGGCGCCTGTGCCATTGGCACAGGTAGTTGGGCATGAATTGGCAGCCCGATTTTTCAATCATTCCTTCAAAGGTCGGGAAAGGAGGGTTGAGTTTTATCTTTGGGGTTTGCTGATTGTGGATGGGCTCACCACCTCTCCCCGGCCCACCCCACCCGCGATTGAATCCCCACTTACTTTTTTTTCCTACCCATCCACAGTCTTATCCCTACCTTGCCCCCACCCCCCTTTCCTGGCCTGCCCAAACTCTGCCTGCCCAAGACCCTGGACTTTGCTTTTTAGTGGAGATCCAGGGCCACTTTCCTCTCACAGTCTTGACAGTGCTCAGTAATGCTTGATGCTGCCGGCACTCATGAAGCTGCAGGCCAATCCAATTGACCAACACATCCCGCGAGGTGAGTCCTGTTCACCAGTAAGGGGCTAAAGTCACACTCAACCCTTGTTTAGCCCACCCACAATGTGTTAAGACTGCAGCGTGAGCTGGTATGGAGAGGGCTGACTTCGCTTCCAGGGTGAATTATCCACCCCCACTCCTGTAATATGTTGTCCCTGGTAATTGATTGGCATGCTACCACACCCAAGAGTGACCGCTCAGACCTTCCTGGTTTCAATGCTGCTATGAAGACAGTCCTCACACTTTCCCACACGAAATAAGTCAAAATCAGATGGCAACTTTCACCGCTTCTCAATCTTTGCACTCCTGAACCACGTAGTTATTGATCTGGAAGGAACACTTAGCCAGGCAGAACCCAGTGGCCACCAGAACTGTGAAGAAAAGAGGGTAAGAAAGAAATTAATTTTTCAGTAGGCAATGGAAAGAGCTGTGGAGCAAATGTTACATCAGATGAATTCTGGGCTAAGTTTTTTAAAAAGATGCAGCTTGTGATTTATGTTAAAATTGAGTCTTTGTTCCAATGTATAATTCTGCTGGGACATTTTTTGATGTTTCAGTTAGCTGTGCTGCAAAGTGGTAGAACAAGTGCACAGCACAACACAAGAAGTAGAGGCCGAGCAGTTTCCTAGAGGCTAAGAATATCAATGACTTTTTTCACACCCTTTCAGGTGACCAATGCATTGCCAAAAGGACATTAGAATATTGCATCATCTGTCCTAGATAATAACAAATCATAGTTGTATAGAACTTTGGGACATATTTAATGTATATCGGCAACTGAAAATTGGGAGATAATAAAACAAAAGGTGCTGTAAAATCTCAGTAGGTTTTCAGCCTCCGTGGAGAGAGATATAGCCTTAATGTTTTGCTGTCATATGATTTCTTCTGATGACTCTTCTTCTGGCAGTGTCAATCTGGCCTGGCATGTTGGACCCTGAGGGATGTCAAAGAGGTCCATCCATTGCCCATGTGCCACTCTACCACTGCGAGGCTGCAGAGGGAGGGTCACCCAAGGGAGTTTGGTAGGCTGGGGCTGGCAGTAGAGGGTTGAGCTCAGGACTCCCCCAGGATGGGGGTCCCATGTCTGACTGCTCCTTCTTGCTGTGAAGAACCTGAAGATCATTGTTGGCACGGTGATCTTAGGCAGCCTTCTGTTAAAGATCATCAACATTGGACTGTATTTTTCAGCCACGGCCACCGCAAATTCACCATGGAAAGGACGGGGACCATGTAAAAGGTCTGTTGACCTCTGGCAGGAATTTCAGGTCACCGGGTGGGCGCCGCTGAAAGATCCCGCCACTTGTCTGCTTTGAAATGGCCTTCCCGCTTTGACAACTGTCTGTAAACTGATGAGCAGATCAGAGGTTCATTGAAAATACAAGCCAGGAAGCCTCAGGTACCTTCCCTTTCTTTACATCTGCTCACTCAGCTCCATGCTTTTAACACTGCAGCTTTTAGATGTCTCTGAACCTTCCTAGAAAGTTCCCGACAGTTTGAAAGCTTTGAAATCCCCTTAGATCTTTTGAAATTCTTTGTATTCATTCAATTTCATAGCGCATACCTTTAACCAGCCTTTGATTGACAGCTTAACGGTTTATAAACAGCAGGCAGGATGTTTGTTTATCTAGCTTCCCTTCACGCTAGAATGCATCTGAGACACCACCCATTGCTCCTAACCACAATTTTTATCAACATCCTGATTGCTAGCTTCTGGCAACTTCAAAAATGTTAAATGCTTTCAGTTCCTCTGTTCTAACCGTGGGAGGAACGACAAACCCTGAGCATTTTTGAAATTGCCTGCAGCTGCCAATCAGAACACGCATGTTTATAAACCAGCAGAGCAGGCGAGTAGCCCGTTTTGGCTGGCGCTGTGGGATCGGAGACTCAGGATGATTCTGCTTTTGGTCTGAGGCAGGATTCTCCGCCCAATCGGGTTTCCCGATTGTAGGGGGCGGGAGCGGAGATTCGGCCCCAATGTCTACTGATATTCATGCAGCCGTGTTATTTATTATATATGGTACACCCTTTATGGAGCAGTCACCTGTCCTTTAAAGCCAGTTTGCAAAGTCCTAAATAAGTCCTAATAGAACTCAGTCGTGTGTTTCCTTTACAAAATGCTGACTTGTATATCAGCCATCTCTTTTCCCACTATCTTATGCTGAATGGTGAAGGTTTTTACTGAATGATGAAGGTTGTTGAAAGATTCGTGGTGTGAACTTAGGTCCATGAAGCAGGGCTAGAATCACGGCCTGGAGATGGCTGTGAAGAATTGATATGAATAGGCCAGAATACTATGGCCTGCACCGTGGCATCGATAACCTCGACGATGCTCCTCAGTGGCTGGGACACATTCCCCAGTGACCGGGCCACGCTGCAGTGCTTCGGCAATACCACCTGTGACTGGGACAATCTCGCAGTGCCTCAGCCATGCCCACCTGAGAGCAGGACATGGCCCGCAGAACCTCATCAACCTCATCCCCTAGCCAGGCAGGCATTCTGCTGAGACCGTCAGAAATGGCCGTCACCGGCAGCGCGATGCCTTTGACACCTTCACTCATTGTGCCGACGCATTCACCAGGGTCTCCATTGCAGTCACCACCCGAGCAGTTTTGGCCTCAGTGCTACTCATTGCCAGCACCATCTCCTGGCCTGTAGCCTCTGGGACTCTTCCAAGCAGCTATGGATCTGCTGGAGCGATGCTGACATCACCCTATCCTCTCCATCAGCTCCGGGTCACCCACTTCCAGAGGCTCAGCACAGGCTGGGACCTAGCTGGGTCCTGGGATCCACTAATATTTCCCACCGAGGTTTGTGTATCTGTGCTTGTGGAAGGTGAGGGGTGACAGCTGAGCCGCGACCATGGTTGCATCCTCGAAGCTCCTCACCGAGGTGTTCTCCTCAGAGTCAGGAGAGGGTGCCCGGGATGGTCCGGATCCGTCGGCAAGAGGACCTGCGGGAGAATGGACATGTGGTCAGTAGGAGGGATGGGTCAGTCAGTAAAGTAATCAGTACTCACTTTTGACAGGTCCTCCAAGTGGAGCCCAGCAGTTTCTCACCTCTCAGGCATCCGCCAACCTCCATGTTGGTGACCGCCCTGTCCTTGGCCAGTAGTCCAGTTGGCCAATGTCATCATCTTCTCCCGGCTGCCATACTCTCGACTGGAGTAACCTTGTCGAAAATCACTGCTTCACAACCCATCAGGGTAATGCAGCTGCTGGCTCAGGCAGAGGAAGCAGCACCTGGAAAGAGAAAACCAGTTTGCTGGGCTTAAACCCCATTCTGTTAGTTTCACAACTGACCCCTTCGACCGTGAAGGGAGATGAATGGAAAGCAGTTAACCCTGATTGAAGTGGTTCAGGAGCTGTCATTCAAAGCTTGATGTTTATAAGCGTTGCATTTAGTTTCACAGCTGACCACTTCAAAGTTACTCAACAGTGAACATAAGAACATAAGAACTAGGAGCAGGAGTAGGCCATCTGGCCCCTCGAGCCTGCTCCGCCATTCAATTAGATCATGGCTGATCTTTTGTGGACTCAGCTCCACTTTCCAGCCCGAACACCATAACCCTTAATCCCTTTATTCTTCAAAAAACTATCTATCTATCTATCTAGGGGGTGAAGGGAGATGAATGAATGAAAGGGATCAATGTTGATAGCTGGGTGTATGTGGAAGTTGCCAATTACAACCTAGTAAAATCAATAGCAAAGAGAAATGAATAAATTGCTTGCAGCTCAAATATCTGAGGGGGTTTCATCTTCGCTGACTGGTTTTCTCTTTCCAGGAATTGACAGCTGCTGCCTCCTGTGTCTGAGCCAGGAAATGTGTTGCACAGGTGAGTTTTAAAGCAGCGTTTTTTTTTCACAACCTTTGTCTGGACTGTTCTCTGGCTTCCTGATGGAGGTCTCTCTTCTGGGGGATTTCCAGACAGAGATCCCGCTTCTGGGGGACTTCCAGATAGGCGTCTCTCTTCTGGGGGATCTCTGGAGGGGGGTGTTCTCTTTAATTAGGGGATCTCTGTGGGGTCTTTACTTCGACATTCTCTGTGGGGGTTCTCCTTATTTAAGGGGTCTCTACGGGGGTCTCTTTATTTAGGGATCTCTGTGGGGGGTTATCTATTTAGGTGGTCTTTGTGGGGAGTCTATTTAGGGGGTCTCTGGTGGGGGCGTTCAGGTCACCCGTACTGCTGGGGAGGGGGGACTGTGTGGGGGGCGGATTTGGTCACTCCCATACCGGTGGGGACATGGGGCAGGGGTTGACCCAGAAAGTCCGGGGGAGGAGGGCTGAAATGTGTTATTGGGGGACTGAGCCACGGGACCTCGCTATCAGGCCGCCCGCTAAAAATGGTGTGCCTATAGTAGGATTCTCTAGGGAATCCCTTGCAATCCTCGCCATGTAAAAATTTGCACGACTAGAGATTGGAAATCGCTTCTTGTTTTCAGATGTAATTCAGCTTTGGCAGGGGTCTCCCAAACAGAGAATCCTGCCCAGGTCTAAATTCTACACCTCTTGATACCAGTAATGCGATCTGCAATCAGGCGGAGAATATGGCGTTTCCCAAAACTCGAGGTCCGCGTCCAGCACCGAACCGAATGCCATGCTTCAGAGGACCCAGTGAAGCGATCCATGTCCTGCGCTGGTGCCTGCATGCAGGACGAGCATCTGTGTGCATTTAAATATCACTACCGGGTTTGGCCCAGTATATTACCAGCCTCTGCGATTCTCTGCCCCTCTTAGGCAGAGGTGTCATGGGCGTGGTTCACAGCAGGTGTTGGAAAGCGGGGTCTGGGCACCATGGCTTCTGAGGGAGAGGGAGGAGGTAAGAGAAGTTTCTAAACTAGTTATACATGGATACAAAATGTAGCACTTGCTCGAGGATGCCTGCCAGGTACGAGGGGGAGGAGTTGGAGCCCCATGGATTCGGGGTGGCCTGGCATGGACCACAATTGCTATGGGAGTTGCTATCACGGCAACCATTTGGTACAGGCGGCAGGCCCCTGGCTGCTCACTCTGCCGACTGCTCATTGTGTCTTCTAGACGCTCACAGAGCCTCAGGCCCTTTGGGAGCCCACCTTCTGGGAAGCCTCAGACCCCAACAGAATGGGCGTGGCCAAGCTCAATCAGTGGCACTGCAGGTGCTGCCACTCCTCAGTGCACTCATCAGAAGCACAACCCCCCTGCAGGAGAGGCAGGGAACAGAACATCTCAGACAAACATCACATACCACCATGGCTGGCCCGCACTGCCCCGCTCAGGGCACAGGCCTCAAAGGTTAGACTATCAACTAGTCCACTCTGCAGGACTGCCAGCTGTCTCCAGGTCCTGTCTGCCAATTGCGCCCCTGCTCCCATCCAACCTGCCCCGGGCAGGTTGTCACAACCTGTAGGTCACACCCGGGACCCACACCACCAGCAGCTAGGTTCCCAGCAGACGCCCTCCCCCACTCGTCCAATCCCAGCTGTAGGACCTGCCCACTTACAAGTTCCGAAGCATGGAGCTGATTGGTGGCACACCGGGACCCTCTCCTCCACACAGTCAGGTGCCACCCTGCTTGCAGGATAATACACGGCCCACCCAGTGAGGACACCCACAGTAGACCCCACTAGCGAAAAAGGACAAGGGCCACAGAGCCTATCACGGGCTGTGGCAGCCACTCGTAACCCAGTCAACAGGGGCGGGGTGAGGATGGATACTCCCCGGTTCCACTCGCTGATGGGATCAGGGGTGCAGTCTGGAAGGCAACTCACTGTTAAGGGGAGGGGGTGGGTGCTGAGGTGTGGGGGTGTAATGGGGGGGGGGGTGGAGGTGGAAATGCGCAGGGTGGAACTGAGGTGCAACCCGTAGCCTATTAGATTTGGATGGGAAAGGGAATAGCCATCTTGCTAACATGTCTTCTCTTCTCCACCCCCCCCCCCCCCCCACTCGCCCACTCCCCTGCAGAGATTGAATTTTGGAGGTCAGCCAAGAATGCTTGCTAACTACCTCACCGTAGCTGCCCTTACGGAAGCACTGAGGCAACAGGCACAGCCGCTGCTCAGGGGGGGACCCTGCACAACAAAAGCCTGCCCCAGAAGAGCAGGGCCACCCAGTGGGCCAGTTGTCTGACAGGCCGAGGCAGAGGGCCGAAAGAGATACCACATCAGGCCATGTTTATACCGTCAGCGCTTGTCCTTTGAGGAGCTGCCAGACCGGACCTGCCACCAAAGACTCCGGCTGAGCAGGGGGACTGTGCGTAATCAGTGCCATATGAGTGCGCACCTGGTACGGGAATGGAGGAGGACACCTGCTGTCTGTAGACATGAAGGTAATGGTCGTCCTGGAAGTCGTTGCCTTGGGGACTTTCCAGGCGCCGAGCGGGGACTTGACAGGTATATCCTAGACATCAGCACACAGGTGCAACCGTGCCGTTACGGATGCCCTATATGTCCGGTCCATATACTACATAAACTTCAGTCTGGACCAAGCCCACCAGGATGTCCGGGCAGTAAGGTTCACTGCCATCGCCGGTATGCCCCAGGTCTAGGGGGTGATAGATGCGACTCCTGTGCCCCTATACGCACCGGCTCTTGAGGGCGTGTCCTTCATCAATTGAAGGGCCTCCAGTCCCTGAACGTTCAGTTGGTGTGTGACCAGCAGCTGCTCATAATGCACGTATGCACTCGCTATCCAGGCAACACTCATGACTTGTATACTCTGGCGCACTCGTCGGTTCATTCAAGCACATTCGAAGCATGCCCTCGGGTGATGGGTTGGCTCTTGGGTTGTCCGCTGCGGCCATGACTAATGACACCTGCCTGGAGGTCCAGGACTGATGCGGAGAACTGTTATAACGACGCCCATGCAGCAACTAGGTATGTCACTGAGTGGTGCATTGGCGTCGTCAAGTTACGATGAGGTGCCTGGATTGCTCTGGTGTAGCCCGAGGAGGACCTCGCACATCGTGGTCACCTGCTACGTCCTACATAACGCGAAGCAGATGGGGGTCATGCTGGAAGAGGAGTAGGAAGAACACCAGGCCTCATCGGACGAGGAGGAGGTGGATGATGGGCAGGAGGACCAGGGCCTGGACCAGAGCAGGCACAGGAAGACATCCAGCATGTGCACCAGGGCTGGCGCACATGGGACAATCTCATTGCCTCCAGGTTCGTCGGCTAGGGGCCTAGTCACTGGCAGTTCAGCCTCCCTGCTCCACCTCCCTATACGCAACCCATAGCCACTCACATCCTCCCCTGTCCCACCTACCCATACTGCATTCCCCCCACCCCAACTCCCCCACTCCCCTCCGAGGTTCCTACTAGCATCACCACAGGCTTGGTGGTCTCAGCGGGTCTTGTCCATGGCATGGAAGGACGATGACGCCTCTTGTGAGTTGAGCTCTGGTGCTGCTCACTGTTTGACAAAGTCTAACTCCTGCCTTCAGTTTTACATTTCATTGTTCGCCTGGATAGTCCCTACATGTGTGCTGGCCATTCCCATCTCCTGGGCTCATATACCTATGCTGGAGGGCTTGGATCTGGATGTGCCCGGCCGACTTCCGGGTGTCGTATGTGACAAGGTGCCACCCTGTTCTGCCTGCTGCCCATGACATGTGCCAGTGTCAGGTGGGGGGGGGGGGGGGGATTCAGAAGCCCTGAGGTGTTCCAGCACCTCCTTGCGGGAGGCACTGGCACAGGCTCCATCCCTTCTTCCTCCCTAGGGGTGCTCGATGGCCCCCGGGTTGCTCCCTGGGACTAAGGTGAGACCGGAGTGAGCTCCGGTGGCACCACCGTCACCTGGTGCTGCCAGTCCTGGAGGCCTGCTCTCGTCTCAACCAGGGACCCCGATGCCCACAGCCATAGAGCACAGAGACTGGGTAATATCCCTCAGTGAATGCAATACGTTCCTCTGCACCTCAGTTACAGCTGTCAGAACCTCGGTCATGTCTCTCTGTGACTGGCCCAGATCAGCAGGCGCCTGGCCAATGCTCTCAATGCCCTCAGCCATGAACCTTTGTGATTGGGCCAAGCTCTTCAGTGCCACAGCAATGACCATGTGGGCCCAGTACATGGCTGCCTGTGACTGGGCTCCCCTGTCCGAGCTTCTGCATTTGACCACACAGTGTGCCCCAAGCCTTGGCTGCCTTGACCCACAGCTGCAACTTTCTCACCCAAGGCTTCCACCGCAGATACCATCTGTTCAGTGTTGGCCTGAATGCCACATATTGTCGGCACAATCTCCTGCTCCTCAAGGCTGTTCGACTGCTCCTGAAAGGTTGCTGATGCTGCATCCTGTAGACCTTGGGTCTGCACCAGTGACGGGATCATTGAAGACCATTGTAATATTCTGTGACCATTAGCTTTAAAGCTCCCATTTGAGATCTATATCACTCCGGCAGTGAATAACATTCCTGAAAGTAAACTGGAAACTTCCACATGCCATGTGCAGTTGAACAATGTGGCTTGTTGCATGTCCAATTACAGTATTACAGTTGACCGCAATGCTAATTAACAATGTATTTTATGGCTAATAAGCACTTCCGAGTTATCAGAAGAAATAATGTGTATTGAAATTTTAAATAAATGTTGGCCTTTAGGATTAGGTTGATTTTGACTAGAACTTTTACTTATGGACACTGAATGTTGTATTGCCTTCATGAACAATATTTTGCAAGACGTGTGATGTTTTAAACTTGTTTTTCTCATTGCTCAATGCAATTCTTTTTCTCCTATTTAGGTCTTTCTGCAGTACAGCTTTCCTCCATTCCCTGATCTTTATAAATATCACTCTAATAGCTGGATGTTCAAAGACTTCCAGGGTAGCTCAGTATGTTACAACCTTCTAGTATTTTTTTCTTTTTCTATCTTCTCCCACTCACCAACTATTACTTGGTAAATCTCCCCGATGTTGTGAATTTGCTATGTAAATGATCACAGCTGCAAACCCTCACCCTACCACTCTGCTGTGCTGCACTCTGGTACACCATCTAGTCCTACAATCAAGCAATTTTATGAACGAACATTTGTTTAATTAAAAAATAAAAGCTGTTCACTCATGGAACTAATTGTTTTAACTCTTCCCCTGTGGGAGTCTAACAGCCTAAATAGTTTAACCTAAATTCCCTCTTAATTTTCAGCACAGCAACCAAATATCTTCAAGGAGAGATGAAAGCTGGTTTACATGATTACGGGAGTAAATAATACAGAACTCTATGTACTTCCCGTCCCACCCTACCATAATTAAATGAAAGGAACTTTTAAAATAAATGATTTTTTTCTCGAAGTAATGGAACTGAATGTAAAGGATAAAGAAATAAAACAAAATTTATTGCACCACTTCGGAAGATCTTGTTGCCTTGTGTGATTACTAAATTGTAAGTCGAGTAATTCTGACTTCCGATCTTCTTCGGCAAAAGGTCGTTACTACTCACTTGCATGTCCATGGATTATGGAACACATTTTCACTAGGGAGTTGGGCCCTTGTGTTCCTGATTTATTTCTGACAGTGAAAATAACACGTGAATAAAGTAAGACAATAGTGTGAACATAATATCATTTTCCTCTAATTCCATTCTTCGGATCCTCCTCCTTTTCCAATCTTTTCCTTCCTGTTTCTCGCCAATTACCAGCCCATTTGGAAAGAGGGACAGACTTGGTCTATAAGATAAACACTGAGGTATATGATCAGCCACAATCTACTTGAATGACACAGCAGGTTTGAGGGGCTGAATGGCTGACTCCTCCTATTCCTGACGTAACTGTGAGACTACTATTGGTAATCACTTCATACAGCGATTTTTAACACATGTATGCTATGAAGTTTGTTGGAGATTGCATTTGGATTTATTTTCTCTCATCAGTTTAAAACTCCTTGTAATAATTAACTTCATAGCTTTGTCCCTTCCACCTCTGAAGGTTCTTGTTCCTGTACTTTCCCACTGCCTTTTGATTCAGGCCTTCTTTTCAGTCTCCCTTCTCTTTTCTGTGTTGGATGATTATCAGTCTTTCAGCCCCACATTGTGGAGCATTCAATTTGGCCGCTCCACTTTGTGACTTCTTTCCCCTGCCTCAAAAAGCCTGATCAATGCCTACCTATTCAGCCTTACTCCCCAGTATGTCTCCCAATTCACCTTCTTGCATTTATTGTTCACCAGTTTTCTTGCACTGACACCGCTATCCAAGTGGAGGGCTGAGTCTGTTGATCTAAATACCCAGATGCTTCATGTCATTCATGTAAGTGGAAGGTGTCACAACTGGGTTGAATAAAGTAATGTAAAGTAGAGTCACCATAGTCCCAAATGACCAGAGGCCACTTTCCCCTTTGAGGGGGGAGAGCTGACGGGTGGTGATTTAACCTTGGGATCACCATACCTCAGGCAAGGGTCAAGGTTCAGAAGGCGGGGCCTTCGTGAATAACCTTAGCCGGTACGGCCCATATAAAATCTCTTGGGGGGTATAGCCAAGTGTAAGGTTCAGCAAAGCAAATAGGGGAGACATGGACCAGGCATACAGGTATTATTCAGTCCCCTTTTTACAGCCATAAATTCTCCCATTTTTGTGCAATTCCATTTGTCTTTATTATTGATAGTTATATGTAAGATCATTTGGGAATTGGGGAAATAGACTTAGATCGAGCATTTATGTTCCTCTGCAGGACCGGCAGAGCAACTGAGGTGTAAAGCTGAGCTACTTTGGTACCACTACTGGTGGGAGTGTGTAATTACAACATAAGCAAAGAACAATACAGCACAGGAACAGGCCCTTTGGCCCTCCAAACCTGTATTGGTCATGATGCCACCCTTGGCCAAAACTCTCAGCACTTCCTTGCGCCGTATCCCGCTATACCCATCCTATCATGTATTTGTCGAGATGCCTTTTTTACACCATTAATGTATCTGCTTCCACAACCTCCCCTGGCAATGCGTTCCAGACACTCACCACCCTCTGTGTAAAGAACCTGCCCTGCATATCTCCTCTAAACTTTGCCCCACGGACAAATGGCAGTTGATTACAAACTGATGATAACCAACGTAAATGTTTTGAATCATTTTCTTTTGATTGGGTCTTATGAACGAGGAAGGGGACTTTCATTTACATAGTGTTTTTCATGACCCCTGATCACTCAAAGCACTTTACAGCTAATGAAGCACTTTTGAAGTATTGTATCACAAGAAACATGGCAGTTTGAGCACAGCAAACTCCCACAAACAGCAATATAACATGCTCTAATGATGTTGACTGAGGGATGAATATTGGCCAAGAAACCAGGGATAACCTGCCTCCGCATCTTCAAAATAGTTCCATGGGATCGCTTACATCCAGCTGAGCAGGTGGATGGGGCCTCGGTTTCATGGCTCATCCAAGAGACTGCACATTGGACAATGCAGAACCCCCTCAGGGCTGCATTGCAGGGTCAACCTCGATTTTTGTGCTCTAGCACTGGTGTGGGACTTAAACCCAGAAGTCTCGCAGGCAAGAGTGTGACCATGCCGACACAAAAATGAAATAATGCCTCAATTATGTGATTGAGTGAATCCCTGCGAGGAAATTCAATGCTCTTCTGTGTGTCACTCCAATCAGTTTTTGCTATTAATGCGGTATTTATGCTTCAATTATTATACTATTGTACCATGATTGATCGTACAAAATTAGTCTCCTGATTGCCCATTTTCCAGGGCATTCTCACTCTGTTCTCTCCAATCAAGATGTATCACGTCCTGAAATATTTTGGGAATGTTGCATAGTAAGTTGGTCGACAGTTCCCACTGCCTGAAACCACAACTAGGAATATATTTCAAGCTGATTACTCTTAGAAAGAGTTTTAACAGGTTGAGCTGATAGATTGAACAGCCGCGTGATTTAAAGTGTGAGATTTCACATGCATACTGCGGGTCCTTGGATCCTATTTATGAACAGTTGCTGGGTTACCCTTCAATTACTTTAATGTTCATTCGAAGGGAGACCCATTGGAGAGTTCACTGAAACACTAAAATCAAAGGAACCTAATTATAAATCTAGATTATTAATAGCCTGTGTACATTTTATTTTGCTTATATCTGCCTTGCAATACGATCATTATTATCCAGTCCAAAAAAGTACAAGTTGCACTCAAAATGGTTGAATGATTTTAACTCACCTGAATAAAAGTAAACTGCAGCAGTTCGAAACCTGAAATAAAAACAGAAAACTCTGAACTGCCCCCTCAAGGGAAATTAGGGATAGGCAATAAATGCTGGCACAGCCTGCAATGCCCACACCCCGTGATGAATAAAAAACATCTGCTACTTCATTCAGCTGCCCAGAAAGCAGCAGCTATTAGAAAGTCAAAACACATCACAAGGCTTCAAACCCGCTCAGATTCTTTGGTCTGCAGGATTTCTATTCATTGCTTGTAGGCTGTAATCGACAGGGTAATAGATCCCAGACAGCCAGATGCCTGGATTCTTCATTTTCACTTCCCTTCATGCTTGACTGCATTCCAACTATTCTGCTGTGAACCTAACCACAATGTTTATAAACTTGCTGTTTTTCTCAGCTGAAAACACTTAACTGCTTTTAATGTGACCAGGAGCTGTCAATCATAGTTAGATGTTTATAAACATTGCAGTTAGGTTCATAACAGTGTGCTTGAGATACATTCAATTGTAAATGGAAATGAAAATAAACAATCCAGGCATATAGCTGTCCAGAAGCTATTACCCGGTCAATTACAGCTCATTGAAAGCTATTTCTCTTTGAAAATGAATACAAGCCTTGTAGATCAAATTATTCTTTGGGGTTTAAGGCCTGGTTTTGACTTTCTAACAGCTGTCGCTTTCTACACCTCTATTTGAGGCAGCAAATGTAAGGGACAGGCGAGTGAAAAAGCAATGATTTGTCACTGTTTCTGCCTGACTGCTCCTTAGCTTTCAGGCAGGGATGACAGATGGAGGGAGGGGGGAATGTGGGTGGTCCTTTGTTAAGGTGGGGTCTCTGTTATGGAGTTGTCTGATATGGGGGTGTCTGATATGGGGAGTCTCTCTGTTATGGCGCCTTCTCTGTTATGGGGTTCTCTGATATGGAGCTGTTCTCAGGTGGGGGGTTCTGATGGGATGCTGAAGGGTCGGTGGGCAGGGTTTGCATTCGGGGGGAGGGTTCCCTCCGATGGGCTTGGGGGCACCTACCTTAAATATTTATCCCCTTGACCCACCGAGTGGTCAACCGTGTCAGGGTCACACTGGCAAATAGTTGCCCCAATCCACAGCCATGTGAGCCCAGGCCCACAGCATGCTTTTTCTTAAAGTTAATTACTGTCTTTAACTTTTTTAGTTAACCACGGATGATGGGCCCTCTCCTTGGAAGTTGTCTTTCTCATTGCAATGTGTCTATACCATGTATTCTAAAATATCCCTTTAAATGTCCCTTAAACACATTTGCCACTTTGCTTTTTCATGTTGCACTTTCATGCCCTCATTATTGCCATTATTTATGTTTAAAATGCTAATCCTGGATGTAATCTTCTCTTCCCTCAAACTGAATGTAAAATTCAATCATGTTATGATTGCTGCTAATTATGGGTGCCTTCACTATAAGGTTATCAGTAATCCTATCTCATTACAAAATACCAGGGTCTGGATTCTCTGCACCGAGACGCTGAAATTGCGGCCAGCGCGGGGGCGGAGAATCCAGTTTGATGCCGTAATCGGGCCCAGCGCCGGTTCGGCGATTCTCCAGGCACCAGATATCGGAGTCACCGGGGAGTATGCCTTGCCACCAGGGGCCATTGCCAGAGGCCCGGTCAGCAATCCTCCGCCTCCCGACCGGCCGGGTTCACGATGGTGTGGAACTAACCTACTATTGCCGGCAGGGATGCTCGCGTGGCGGCTGCAGACTCAGTCCTCAGCCACCCTGGTCGGGGGCGAGCGGATCGGAGGCCGGGGGTGTGCCTTATAGGCGGCCGGGGAATTAATGGTTTGAGGGTCGGACGCGCGGCCGATCGGGGGTGTCTCCTTTGTGGGCTACCTCCGCGGTCCGAGTCCACCTGGAGTACGGCGCGGCCGCTGGAGGCTGCCGCCGTGCGCACACGCGGCCTCTGAACCGGAAGTGCGGGGGCCCGTATCTGCAGCAAAAGTTGCGAGATTAACTCCAGCACCCTGCTAACCCCCTGCAGGGCTATCAATTCGTTTCACTTTTTTTGCAGGATTTTCAGGAGTATAACTCCACCATTTTGATGCCGGCATGGGGACATAGTCTCAATAATGGAGAATCCAGCCGCAGGTCTAGGATAGCTTGCCCACTGGTTGGCCGCAGAACGTGTTGTTTTAAAAACTATCCCAAAAAATTTCTATAAACTCCTCATCTACGCTTTGCCCATTTGATTTTCACAGTCTACATGCAGATTAAAATCCCCCGAGATTATCATCATACCTTTCTGGTTCATCCTTATTTACCCTACTAGTTACAACCTCAAAAAATGTTTGTTAAACACAATTACCCAACACACATTAACTCTCCAGTTACAGGGTCCCAGGTTTGATTCCCGGTTCGGGTCACTCTCTGTGCAGAGCCTGCACTTTCTCTCCCGTGTCTGCATGGGTTTCTTCTGGGTGCTTTAGTTTCCTTCCACAAGTCCCAAAAGACGTGCTGTTAGATAGTTTGGACATTCTGAATTCTCCCTCTGTGTACCCGAACAGGCACTGGAATGTGGCGACTAGGAGCTTTTCATGGTAACTTCATTGCAGTGTTAATGTAAGCCTACTTGTGACAATAAAGATATTATATGAAGTTTTTCTAAGTTCCTTGTTACCATGTTCCTCATAATAGATCTAGCATTTTCCTTACTTTTAAACTGACCTGCAGTTTCTCCTCCTGCCTCTCTTTCTCTCTCTCTCTCTCTCTCTCTCCTTTCTCTCTCCCTCTCTCTCTCTCTCTCCTTTCATGAATATTAGGATTACTCTTAGTACCTTTCAATCTGTGAGGACAATTTAAAGATCTAGGAATTCGGAAATGTCAAAAACAATGCAACCGCTATCTATTGATCTTCAGAAACATTAGGATGTGGGAAATGAAGTCCCAATCATTTCTGCAATACAATTTATATATTAATAATAATAATACCCTTAGATTTCTGATCCACGCTACAGGCAGTGTATCCTTTATCCAAAACCCTTGGGGCCGATTGCGTTTCAGTTTTCATATGATTTTGATTTTCAGATACTGCATATAAACTTACACTATGATAGCCTAAACGTAGGCTAGCTATAGTCTAAAGTAAATAAAATGTCTGGAAAAGTAATATTTACCACAGACGAATAGTGCAGGCAAACAACTGGATATCCCCACCCTAAAGGTTGATGAGGTTCAAATAAAGTGAGGCTGGTGGATGTGTTTGGTTTTTGGATGCACGGATAAAGGATACTTAACCTGTGGCCCCTTTTGCCTTTTACCGTGGCGTTTCCCACATCCCCACAATCTCTCCTGTTTCTGCTTGTAAGGGATCCGCATTTACTTTTGCTAATCTGTTCATTTATACATGTTTATAAAAGCTGTGACAAGCTGTTTTTATGTGTTGAGCTAGTTTATTCTCTAATAATTACTACTAAATATTGTAAATACATCAACAGAAATCTGCACACTTCCATTCTACTGATGATGAAGATGATTGAACCCAAAGTCTTTTTTAACAACACAAGACGAGCTACAGTCATCGTCCGACCAGTTTTCCACTGAATGAATAAAAAATAAAACGTGCTGGAAAATCCAGCAGGTCTTGCAGCACCTACAGAGAGAGAAACAGAGTTAATGGGTGTATTTCAGCCACCGTGTTGTGCCCGGCGCAGAGCTGGATGTGACGGGTGAATCCCGGGAGAAGCTCAAATTGGGTTTCACGCCGGGCGCCGAGCGGATTGTGAGTCACCTGACTCATGACGCCAAGCATAATATGGATCACTGCCAACGATGGCATGATCCAAACGATGATATTTTCTCATTTAAATGTGCCAACGCCGCGTTCACCCAGCGCCTGGGACTCACTGGCCGCACCAGCAAGGCCTCAACCAGGCACCGATTAGTATTGGTCTCCACCAGCACAGACCAGTCATGATGGCCACTCAGGGGTCTTGGATTTCATTGGAGCCCCTCCCGGGGTGGTCAGGGACAGGACAGACAGTACGCAGGCACTCCCCCCTTGCTTCCAGGAATCCTGGTAGAGCCAACTGGACACCCTGGCAGTGCCTAATACAGCAGTGCCAATTAGGCACTGCAAGAGTGCCAAGAGCACTTACTGGATGCCAGGCTGGCAGTGCAGGGTGTCCAGTGCCATGGTGGTGCTGCCAAAGGTCGGGGCTGAGGGGGTCCATACCCATGAAGGGAAAAGTGGGGAGGGGCATGGGTGCCAGGGATATGAAGGGGTCTCCCTGTTGAGCCCACTCTTTAAGTCATTTTCTGCACAGGTAATCTGAAGAGTACTTATGGATTGGGGCACCAATTTTAAAGGCAGCCCCAATCATTCGACCCCCTCTCCCCCTCAGTGCCCCCAACGAGGCTTCAGAATCCCCCCCCCCCCCACTTCACCTCTTCTGGGGTCTTTGAGCCCCCTCCTCCCCCAGCTGATCACTGGCATGGCCAACCTGGAACCTGGGCACCTTGGCACTGCCAGCCTGGCAGTGCCCTGGCAGCCTGTCAGTGCCCTGGCAACCTGTCAGTGCCAGCTGGGCATCCTGGTAGTGTCATGATTCCCAGATGCAAGAGGAGTGCCACGGTACCAACCTGCCCTGTCCCCGACCATCTGGGGCCTCAACTCCCCAGGCAGACACCCTGAGGTGCCATCATGCCTAGTTCATGACCTTGTGAGTCAGTATCAAACGACACATGGTTGAGGTCTCGCTGGCGAGGCCAGCGAATTCGGGGTCCCTCATGAATTGGACGAGCGCACATTTAAATGACCCAATTTGCATTTGTGCGCCTGTATCTCACCCAGCGAGAGTGAGATCCACCACTTTGCGATGCATCGCGAGTTTCCATTGGATCTCGCGAAATGTTTTGAGCGTCGCAATTACCGATGGAGGCCTATCGCAAGATTCAATGGCCTTGTCCCAACACCGAGTCGGGCACAATGAGGCCGCTAAATCGTGCCCTTAGAAATGTCTTGGCTGAATCTCACCCAACATTTCTAGTTCGGATGACTCTTCCTCAGAGTCTTCTTCTGCTGTGAAGAAGAGTCACATTTCACAACTCAAGTCCTATGTGACTTCTTCATATGAACTAGAAACTCTGTTTGTCTCCCTCCGCAGGTGCTGACAGACATGCGGAGTTTTTCTGGCACTTTCTATTTTTATTTCAGATTTCCAGCATCCGCAGCATTTTGCTTTTACTCCATTGAATTAAACTCATTAGAACAACTTTGAGTGCCATTTGTACTTTTTTGGACTGGATAATATTTATCTTACTGTTGCATTGGAGGACAATGACAATAAGTAAAACAAAAAGGACATATAAAGAACACAGGATAAGAATAATCCACGTTTATGTTCTATTTCCTCTTATCAACCTTGATCATCCTCACCAAACATTCCTCAGGCTTACAATTGTTTTTGGCAACATTTTATACCTCTTCCTTTAATGCAATCTCTAACTTCTTTTGTTAGTCACAGTTGGACCATATTTCCCGTGGGACTCTTGCCCCATAAGGAAACGCATGTTCATTGAAAATTAAACATTCTGTATCTCCATGGAAACTATTTGTGAATAATTGCTGGGTCACCCTTCAATTCAGTTTGCAGGTTTGTTAGTCTAGGCAAAGTTTACAGTTGAATTATTGCTTCAATTTAAAGTATTTTGGGACTGAAAGTTGTTTTGGTTGAGGGTCATAATCTTGATATGGGAGTGATTAATTGTGAAAATTTAATCTATATACATTTTCTGTTTCAGAAATGCTTAGAACATGTCAATGAAATGTTTTCTCAGTAAGTGTTCCTTACAGCTTGGTCAGGAAATCTTACCGTGTCACACCATTTGGTTCTATGATCATACATGCAACATATTTAATATATTTTGGTAAAGCTTATTAACTTGAGCGTAGATACAACTAATTTAGTAAATTTAAAGTGAAATAAAAGTAGTCACTGGAAACCACCTCTAGAATTTAAACCAGTAACTTTGTTTTAACTTAAAATCAGTTTGAAAAGCTGGGGAGTGACTTCAGTACAATGCACTCAAGTAAAGCTGTAGATAACCGCAGAGCGATGCCAACAGCGTGGGCTCAATTCCCGTGCTGGTTGGGGTTAGCACGAAGGCCCCACCTTCTCAACCTTGTCCCTTGCCTGAGGTGCGGTGACCTTCAGGTTAAATCACCAGCAGTCAGCTCTCTCTCAAAGGGAAAAATGGTGACATTAATTTCCCAACATCTGCTCCAATCACAATTCACAACCCCTATAAGAGGTGCAGTGTAACTTTTAGCCACACTGGTAGGTATGATTCTGAAGACCGATGTGCTGCCAGAGGACAGTGTGGTGTCAGCACTGACTGATCACAGAGAACACTCAAGTGAGCCGGGAGCACAGATTTGGCATGCGACCTGCATTCCATTGAACGGGTGTGGGTTATTCCTAAGCTATTTTCAGGGGCAATCTAACGTCACCCTCACTGTGGTCACGATACATTTGAGCTTTGATTTATGTGACTTATTTGATGATGCATTTGAAGGGGTTGGGGCCTGGCTCGTACAATGTCATTATGCACCTGTTCACCCACCTGTTCAGATCATGTCAGAGGAACTACCGACTATCCAGCTGCATGGGTTTGACTTCACAACGCAAGAGACCAGGAGGAGACAGGATTCTTTTTTCACCGGTTTATTCAAGCATGCAGGGGAACCATGTCCACAAAATGGTGCAAGGATTCCCTGAGTGATACATTGTAATTATACCTTTGGTTATCTTACAAGTAATTTGCATATATTAATCACAAGTATACATTTTTTCTGAAGTCATTGATATCCAATTACAGTTAATAGTTCTAATGACTTCATTTATGTCAGGTGAATATAGTTAATCAGTTACAGCCTCAAAATGCTTGTCTAATTATAATATTCAGTTACTAACAAGGGAAACCTACATGGTTGCTCCATCCAAACACCTACACCTGCAGACCTTGGCTGTTGTGGCTACCTTCTTGTGGCTTACCAAAATTCCCACTCTCTTGTTCCTTGTCCAACTTGTCCGTTCACCTGGAATTGCGGGAACTTCACAAGAACAACTTCTCCTTGGGAAATCTCCCCTTGGGAAATCTGCTGTACTTGTTCCACAGGGGAACCACATAGAAGACTACATAAAATCCCAACAGTGCAGAAGGAGGCCATTCAGCCCATCGAGTCTGCACTGACCCTCTGAAAGTGCACTTGACTCAGGATCACTCCCCACCCTATGCCCATACCCTAACCTGCACATCCCTGGACACTAAGGGGCAATTGATGAAGGCCATTCCACCTAACCTGCACACCTTTGGACTGTGGGAGGAAACCGGAGCACCCGGAGGAAACACACGCAGACACGGGGAGAACTCCACACAGACAGTTACCCAAGGCTGAAATTGAACCCAGATCCCTGGCGCGGTGAGGCAGCAGTGCTAACCTACATACCTGACGCCATCAACGTTGATTCCTGACCATGTGGTACAGGCAGTCTGCTTGCTCGTCAAGGCAAACTGGAAAAACAGATTTCTGTAGTGGAAACTCCATAAAAATGAATTGCAGAGCAGGCGGAAGTATCCAGGCTGACTGATGCAGCACTGGAGACATCAATGTTGCATGTGGGCAGAAGGAGAAACTCCAGGACATCCTCAGAATGGAATGGGTGCAGGTGGCTAGAAAGCTCAACCTCCGCAGTCTTCAACCCCTGGACCTGGCAGCAGTCTAATGACTTGACATGGGGGTATAGGCCGAAGAATACATCTTTACCTGATATCTACTCACCACTCCACCAACAGTCTTACAGTGCTTAATGCACCAAATCCCCAACACGTACCAAGCACCAATTCCTTGCATCAGAATTTGTATCTAACATCCAGATACTCCAGCTCACCCTCACATGCTAACCAATGCAGGCAGCCTGACATCCACCTCTCCCTGCATTCACATACCTCCAGCTATTCAGCCATGACAAGCACATCATTGTGCCTCACAATCACTGAAAATCTTTCCTCTCTGTTGTAGGACAGGTGGCACGGTGGCTCAGTGGTTAGCACTGTTACCTCACCGCACCAGATACATGAGTTCAATTCCAGCCTTGGGTGTCGGTCTGTGTGGAGTCTGTACGTTCTCCCCGTGCCTGCGTGTGTTTCCTTCTGGTCCTCCGGTTTCCTCCCACAATCTAAAGATGTGTAGGTTAGGTGGATTGGCCATGCTAAGTTGCCCCTTAGAGCCCAAAATGTTAGTTAAGGTTACGGGGATAGTGCAGATGGACTTGATGGGTCAAATGGCCTTTTTCTGAGCTGTAGGGGTTCTATGATTCTATGACAAAGTAGCACACAATAGAATTGAGCATATATCTCCTGAGCCCTACAGAGGAAGTGCCTATTAGCATCAATGGTGCCAGCTGAAATGGTACCCATAGCATCTAAAATTTCTGAAAACATTGGGGATGATGGAATCTTCTCAATATCTGCTCACCGTCATCCTGCCATCTGACACAATGAGCAAACTTAATTCTGTGACCATGGGTCTCGTGCTTTCCTCTCCAACCCCTCTTCCCTCATTTCAAGCTGAGTTCCTGCCAGGGATAATCTAGAGGATGAATTTTGCTGCAGAAAGCTCAATGAGGTTGTACGCGATTCCCTGCAGAGCGGACAACTGGTGCCGGTGTGGCGCCGGTCGGGGGCCGTGTACCGATTCTCGGCCGGGATGGGCTGTGCTGCCATAACCAAAATCCCGAGTCCCGCCGGTGCCGTTCTAACCTGCTCCTAGCCGGCAGGACCTTGGCGTGGAAGGGTCCGGGGGCGGCCTGTGGGGTGGGGAGGGGGGGTCCAACCCTGGAGGGGGGGGGGGCCTCCGTTGTGGCCTGGCCCATGATCGGGATCCACCGATCGGCGGGCCGGCCTCTCGGGCTGGGGGCCTCCTTTCTTCCGCGCCGGTCCCTGTTGCCCTACGCCATGTTGCGCGGGGCTGGCGTGGAGAAGGGAGCCACTGCGCATGCCCGCGTTGGTGCCGGTGCCACCACGCATACACGGACCCTGCGGCGCCCAGTTTACGCCGGGATCAGCAGCTGGAGCGGCGAGGGTCACTCCAGTGCCATCCCCCCCCCCCCTGTAGGTGCCAGAATGGCTGACCCTGAGGCCATGTTGACGCCGTCGGCCAACACGACAGTTTGGATATATAAAAAATGGTCAAGATGAAGGGGAAAGGTCACAGTCTAAAGTTATTGAACAAAATGTTGAATCCTGAGGGCTGTAACATGCCTAGTCGAAAGATGAGATGCTGCTCCTTCAGTTTGCGTTGGGCTTCCATGGAGCATCACAGTATGTGGGTATGAGATGCCATGAAGCACACTGATGTTAACTGTGAGGGTATCCTAATTTGGAATACCAATTTGTGCCGGTGTATAGTTTTGTTTTGATTTGAGGAGAGAAGTGAAATCCCAGTGTGAATGAACAGTCTAGTCATTGTGTAAAAATTCATAAATACTATTTATTAAAGTAAAGAAAAGACAAATACATATGAAGCGGACTACTCTACTCTCAGACAATTGCAGTCTATGAATGACTAAACACACACCACACACAGTTTATGCAAAGTATTATTCCAAAATGTATCTATGAAACCTGTACCCTGTACGAGTTCCCCTATTCTCCAAACATCATCTAAATTAAATAACCCGCTCATTGTTACAGCACAAAACAGGAATGGTACTCAAGTCTTGGATACGTCTCTTCCTGGTCCATCAAAGATATCTGAAACTGCTGTTATGAATGTTTTCTGCACTGCCTTGGCTTTGAGACTTAGATGCTTGTTTCATGTGAACTTGACTTCTAGGTTGCGAACTGGAAAACTATCTTGTCTGCTTAGGAGTCTGAGAGGTGTCAACTGCACTTGATTTCGGATTGTTTGGCCAATTATACCTTTGTTCATCTTTGATTATGCCTTCCATGTATTTGGCTGTCTGTCCCTATCAACTTCCTTGACTCTACATTAACATATGTATACCTCATTGATCGCCCCAAATGTCTATAAGGTGTTTCTCCTCATAAGCCATTCATATTTGATTCATATCTAAATTTCCTTCTAAACTTGTGGAGACGCATATCATTGGGGCTTTTTGAATACTGCTGATTGCTGCCTCTAGGCAAATTTCTACCTCTTGCTGCACCCAGTCTGCATTTAGTCTCCCCAAGGTAGGGGAGACTGCATTGGGAGAATCAAATAAAGTTGATCAATTTGAAGCAGATGCAGGTGGAACACTGCTTCACCTGACCTGAATGGAATGATTGGGGCCTTCAATACAAGGAGGAGCAAGGAGATAAAGTGGCAGTTGTTGCACCTTCTGTGATTTCAAGGAATGGTGCTGTTGGAAGGGAATGGGGAGTTGGGGGTAGAACATAGAACATAGAACATAGAACACTACAGCGCAGTACGGGCCCTTCGGCCCTCGATGTTGCGCCGACCTGTGAAACCATCTGAAGCCTATCTGACCTACACTATTCCATTTTCATCCATATGTCTATCCAGTGACCACTTAAATACCCTTAAAGTTGGCGAGTCTACTACTATTGCAGGCAGGGCGTTCCACACCCCTACTACTCTCTGAGTAAAGAAACTGCCTCTGACATCTGTCCTATATCTCTCACCCCTCAATTTAAAGCTATGTCCCCTCGTGTTGGTCATCACCATCCGAGGAAAAAGACTCTCACTGTCCACCCTATCTAACCCTCTGACTATCTTATATGTCTCTATTAAGTCACCTCTCAGCCTTCTCCTCTCTAACGAAAACAACCTCAATTCCCTGAGCCTTTCCTCGTAAGACCTTCCCTCCATACCAGGCAACATCCTAGTAAATCTCCTCTGAACCCTTTCCAAAGCTTCCACATCCTTCCTATAATGTGGTGACCAGAACTGCACGCAGTACTCCAGGTGTGGCCGCACCAGAGTTATGTACAGCTGCAGCATGACCTTGTGGTTCCGAAACTCAATCCCCCTGCTTATAAAGGCTAGCACACCATATGCCTTCTTAACAGCCCTATTAACCTGGGTGGCAACTTTCAGGGATTTATGTACCTGGATGCCGAGATCTCTCTGTTCATCTACACTACCAAGAATCTTGCCATTAGCCCAGTACTCTGCATTCCTGTTACTCCTTCCAAAGTGAACCACCTCACACTTTTCCACATTAAACTCCATCTGCCACCTCTCAGCCCAGCTCTGCAGCTTATCTATGTCCCTCTGTATCCTATAACATCCTTCAGCACTATCCACAACTCCACCGACCTTCGTGTCATCTGCAAATTTACTAACCCATCCTTCTACACCCTCTTCCAGGTCATTTATAAAAATTACAAACAGCAGTGGCCCCAAAACAGATCCTTGCGGTACACCACTAGTAACTGAACTCCAGGATGAACATTTGCCATCAACCACCACCCTCTGTCTTCTTTCAGCTAGCCAATTACTGATCCAAACCGCTAAATCACCTTCAATTCCATACTTCCTTATTTTCTGCAATAGCCTACCATGGGGAACTTTATCAAACGCCTTACTGAAATCCATATACACCACATCAACAGCTTTACCCTGATCCACCTGTTTGGTCACCTTCTCAAAAAACTCAATAAGGTTTGTGAGACATGACCTACCCTTCACAAAACCGTGTTGAGTATCGCTAATCAACTTGTTCTTTTCAAGATGATTATAAACCCTATCTCTTATAACCTTTTCCAACATTTTACCCACAACCGAAGTAAGGCTCACAGGTCTATAATTACCAGGGTTGTCTCTACTCCCCTTCTTGAACAAGGGGGCAACATTTGCTATCCTCCAGTCTTCCGGCACTATTCCTGTCGACAAAGACGACATAAAGATCAAGGACAAAGGCTCAGCAATCTCCTCCCTGGCTTCCCAGAGAATCCTAGGATAAATCCCATCTGGCCCAGGGGACTTGTCGATTTTGACATTTTCTAAAATTGCTAACACCTCCTCCTTTTGAACCTCAATTCCATCTAGCCTGGTCGACTGAACCTGAGTGTTCTCCTCGACAACATTGTCTTTCTCCAGTGTAAACACTGACGAAAAATATCCATTTAATGCTTCCCCTATCTCCTCTGATTCCACACACAACTTTCCACTGCTATCCTTGATTGGCCCTAATCTTACTCGAGTCATTCTTTTGTTCCTGATATACCTATAGAAAGCCTTAGGGTTTTCCTTGATCCTATCCGCCAACGACTTTTCGTGTCCTCTCCTCGCTCTTCTTAACTCTCCCTTTAGGTCCTTCCTGGCTAACTTGTAACTCTCAAGCGCCCTAACTGAGCCTTCATGTCTCATCCTAACATAAGCCTTCTTCTTCCTCTTGACAAGTGCTTCAACTTCCTTAGTAAACCACGGCTCCCTTGCTCGACAACTTCCTCCCTGCCTGACAGGTACATACTTATCAAGGACACGCAGTAGCTGTTCCTTGAAAAAGCTCCACATTTCGATTGTACCCATCCCCTGCAGTTTCCTTCCCCATCCTATACCTCCTAAATCTTGCCGAATAGCATCATAATTGCCTTTCCCCCAGCTATAATTCTTGCCTTGCGGTATATACCTATCCCTGCCCATTGCTAAAGTAAACATAACCGAGTTGTGATCACTATCACCAAAGTGCTCACCTACATCTAAATCTAACACCTGGCCGGGTTCATTACCCAGTACCAAATCCAATGTGGCCTCGCCCCTTGTTGGCCTGTCTACATACTGTGTCAGAAAACCCTCCTGCACACACTGCACAAAAACTGACCCATCTATAGTACTCGAACTATAGTATTTCCAGTCAATATTTGGAAAGTTAAAGTCCCCCATAACAACTACCCTGTTACTCTCGCTCCTGTCAAGAATCATCTTTGCAATCCTTTCCTCTACATCTCTGGGACTATTCGGAGGTCTATAGACAACTCCCAACAGGGTGACCTCTCCTCTACTGTTCCTAACCTCGGCCCATACTGCCTCAGTAGACGAGTCCTCAAGCGTCCTTTCTACCGCCGTAATACTTTCCTTGATTAACAATGCCACACCCCCCCCTCTTTTACCATCTTCTCTGTTCTTACAGAAACATCTAAATCCTGGAACCTGCAACAACCATTCCTGTCCCTGCTCTACCCATGTCTCCGAAATCGCCACAACATCGAGATCCCAGGTACCAACCCATGCTGCAAGCTCACCCACCTTATTCCGGATGCTCCTGGCGTTGAAGTAGACACACTTCAAACCAGCGTCCTGCTTGCCGGTGCCCTCTTTCGAACTTTTAACCCTATCCCTGACCTCACTACTCTCAACATCCTGTACACTGGGTCTACAATTTAGGTTCCCATCCCCCTGCTGAATTAGTTTAAACCCCCCCGAAGAGCACTAGCAAATCTCCCTCCCAGGATATTGGTACCCCTCTGGTTCAGGTGAAGACCATCCTGTTTGTAGAGGTCCCACCTACCCCAGAATGAGCCCCAATTATCCAGGAAACCAAAACCCTCCCTCCTGCACCATCCCTGTAGCCACGTGTTCAACTCCTCTCTCTCCTTATTTCTTACTTCGCTAGCACGTGGCACGGGTAACAACCCAGAGATAACAACTCTGTTTGTTCTAGCTCTCAGCTTCCACCCTAGCTCCCTGAATTTCTGTCTCAAATCCCCATCTCTCTTCCTACCTATGTCGTTGGTACCTATGTGGACCACGACTTGGGGCTGCTCCCCCTCCCCTTTAAGGATCCCAAAAACACGATCAGAGACATCACGAACCCTGGCACCTGGGAGGCAACACACCAACCGTGAGTCTCTTTCGTTCCCACAGAACCTCCTGTCTGTTCCTCTAACTATGGAGTCCCCAATGACAAGTGCTCTGTTCCTCTTCTCCCTTCCCTTCTGAGCAACAGGGACAGACTCTGTGCCAGAGACCTGCGCCCTATTGCTTACCCCTGGTAAGTCGTCCCCCGCAACAGTATCCAAAACGGTATACTTGTTATAGAGGGGAACGACCACAGGGGATCCCTGCACTGCCTGCCGGTTCCCTCTGCCTCCCCTGACGGTAACCCATCTACTTGTAATGGAGGAGTGGACCAGGGTGTCACAAAGGGGGTGGTCCCTGCAGAATGCTTACAGTGAGGGTGAGGGGTAGATGTGTTTCTAGGTGGCATCATGCTGAAGTTGAAGGAAATCACAGAGGATGACCTCTTGAATGTGGAGGCTTGTGGGGTGCAAAGTGAGGACAAGGGGGACCCTATCATGGTTATGCGAGGGATGGAAAGGGGTGAGGGCAGGGGTGCGGGAAATGGGTCAAATCCAGTTGAGTGCCCAGCCAGCCATAGGTTTGGGGGAACCTCGGTTAAGGAAACAGGCATACATGTCAGAAAAGTCATTTTCGAAGGTGGCATCATCGTAACCGATGTGACAGAGGAGGAGAAGCTGGGAGAATGGGATGGCGTCCTTGCAGGAAGCAATGTGTGAGGAGCTGTAGTCAAGGTAGCTGTGGGAGTCAGTTGACTTGTAATGAAAATCGGTGGTCAGTCTATCTCCTGAAATGGAGATAGATCAAGAAAGGGAAGAGAAGTGACGGAGAAGGACAATGTAAATGTGAGAAAAGGGTGGAAATTAGAAACAAAATTGATAGATTTTTTTTCCAGATCCAGACAAGAGCATGAAGTGGTACCAGTCGGAGATTCGCCGGAGGGGGGCGGGAATCGCGCCGCGCCGGTCAGCGAGCCCCCCCCTCTCGGCAATTCTCCAGCCCGCGATGGGCCGAAGTCTCGCTGCTGTAATGCCGGTCCCGCTGGCGTGAATCAAAACACCTCCCTTACCGGCGGGACCAGGTGGCGCGGGCGGGTTCCAGGGTCCTGGGGGGGGGGGCGACCTGGCTCCGGGGGGTGCCCCCACGGTGGCCTGTCCCGCGATCGGGGCCCGCCGATCTGCGGGCGGGCCTGTGCCGTGGGGGCACTCTTTTCCTACGCGCCGGCCGTAGCCTCCACAATGGCCGACGTGAAGTGACACCCGCCCCTGCGCATGCGCGCGGATGACGTCAGCAGCCGCTGATCCTCCCATGCATGCGAGGACTTCCGCTGGCTGGCGAAGTCCCTTCGGCCCCGGCTGGCGTGGCGCCAAAGGCCTTCCACGCCGGCCGGCGGGACGGCAACTACTCCGGCGTGGGCCTAGCCCCTCAAGGTGAGGGCTTGGCCCCTAAAGGTGCAGAGAAATCCGCACCGTTGGGATGGCCAGACGCCGGAGTGGTTCACGCCACTCCATCCCGCCGGGATCCCCCTCCCCGCCGGGTAGAGGAGAATCCAGCCCAAGGAGTGTTCCACATTACCCACAAAAAGACAGGTGTAACTGGGGCCCATGCGGGTACCCAAAGCCACACCTTTAATTTTCAGGAAGTGAGACAAGTTATTGGAGAAATCATTGAGTGATAGAAGGCGTTCAGCAGGTGGAAGAGAGAGGTGGTGGATGGGGTCTGAAAGTGGATGCATTTAACAGAAACTTGCAATGTGATTAATTCGAACTGGGGCCCATGACCAGCTTTGTGGGCAGGGCCAAGTTCCAGCACAAAGTTTTTTTGAAGGAGCCCTGCCCCTTAGCGGGGGCGCTCGTCCTCCGCGAGAACCACGGAGAAGATAATCATTCCCACTCCGTAATTCCTGTGCGGGATATGAAACCTTTACTATGTTTATAAAAATCAACTAATTGTTGATCATGATATGATTTTAATCAATCTTTTTATTTCTGCAACAGTGAAAAATCTATAGATTTGAAGGGAGAGGTATTGGAGAATTCTACCCAGTTTAGAAAATAATCAACTGGAGTAATTTTCTCAAACTCATTCCATTCTTCCGTTCCAAACGTAGTCTTGCCATTTTGTGGAGAAATGCAGTTTGTGACATTGCGACCACCCAGGGGTCTCCAATGGCCTTGGAGACCCCCCAGATGTCATGGTTCATGTTTGTGTGAAGCAGTGCTAAACAGCACCCTGGCAAGGTCTCCAAGGCACGGCCATTGACTCCGGGCACTGGGTGAATCCGTATGGCTCATTTATATATGCACATCTGGGTCATGACCAGTGAGGGCAAAATCCACATCGTGACGTCTCACATGCTTTTGTTAAATCTCACGATACGTTTTGAGCGTTACAAATCTACGAGTGGCCTCTCGCGACATTCAACGGCCTCATCCTGACACCAAGTTGGGTGTGACGAGGCTGCTGAATCGCGCCCTTAATCTCTCCTTCAACTATTTCCTTTCTTAATAATAGTTCAAACTATCTACTTGCAATGCTGTTTTGCTACAAACATACAAATTAGGAGCAGGCGTAGGCCACTCGGCCCATCGAATCTGCACCGCCACTAAATAAAATCATGACTGATCTGATTGCAATCTCAATTCTACATTCCCTCCTAACCCCAATAACGTTTCACCCCCTTGCTTATCAAGAATTAATCTAGCTTTGCCTTCAGAACATTCAGAGACACTCTTCCACTGCCTTTACAGAAAGAGAGTACCAGAGACGCACAACCCTCTGCGACCCTCTGAGAGAAAAGATTTCCCCTCATCTCTGTCTTAAATGAGCGATCCCTTATTTTTCAAGAGTGACCCCAGTTCTAGATTCCCTGACAATATTAATTCTCTCCACACGCACCAGGTCAAGATCCCTCAGGATATTAGAAGTGTCAATCAGGCTGCCTCTTACTGTTCTGGATACACGTCTAACTGTCCAACCTTTCCTCATAAAACAACCCGCCCATTCCTGGTATTAGTCTAGTAAATCTTCTCTGAACTGCTTCTAACGTATTTACAACCTCCCTTAAATAAGGAGACCATTACCACAGTACTCTAGATGTGGTCTTAACAGTGCCCTTTACAATGAAAGCATAACCTCCCGACTTTTGCATTCTATTCACTTCACAATAAACAATAACATTTTGTTAGCTTTCCTACTTATTTGCTGTACCTGCATACTAACCGTTTCTCATTCATCCACTTGGACACACATATCCCTCTGAATCTCAGAGCTCAGCAATCTCTCGTCATTTAGATAAAATGCTTCTATATTCGTCTTCCTGCAAAATGGACAATTTTATATTTGCCCACATTACTCCATTTGCCAGATTTTTGCCCACTCATTTTACCAATCTGTGGTAAACCTTTGTAGCATTCTTAAGTCCTCTTCACAATTTACTTCCCTACCCATCTTTGCATCGTCAGTGAATTTGACATCCGTACATTCGTTCCTCTATCCAAGTCATTTATATACACTGTAAAATTTGAGGCCCCAGCACTGATCCCTGTGGAACACCACTCATCACATCTTGCCAACCAGGAATTGACCCATTTATGCAAACTCTCTGTTTCCTGTTAGCTAGCCAATCTTCCCTCCTTGCCAATATGTTACCCGCTTATATTTTCCGCAACTACCTCTGATATGCTGCAAACACACATTATACTTCTCAAAAAAAACTCATTTTTACCAGCACAAAAATCAATTTGTATTTGTAATGCTTCTGAAAATCCATCACTTATGATATTTTGTTTATTTTAATGAAAAAAGATATGGAAAATTATGCAAAGGTACAGGTTATATGTTACCATGGCATCATGGTGGACCATTAATTCACATTATGGAGGAGTGCTGACCTCAAACTATCCTTTTTTTGGGTGATATATAATGAATTAGACTTCTTCACAATATGATTGCACGTTGTTCAAAGCATTTACTGAAGGATCATGCTTATGGGTAAATCATTTAAACTTATAATCCTTTCAAATAGGCTTGAGTTCCCTTTTTACAAACCAAATGGAATAATATCTGAAAACCGAACATGCATATTATGTGATAACTATGAGGAAATCAGTGGATTTCAAATTTTAAGTGACTTGCCACAGTATGCTCTTTGTAATAAGTTCAGTAAAAATCCTTGAGGAAATAGTGATCAGAAAAAATAAAGCTCACCATCAGAAAAGGGCAGCAAATTTGAAAACAATACGCATTCAGACATGATAGCCAGCAGGAAAAATGATTTAGTTTGTGGAGGGACCTTAAGGATATGAAATCTTTGCACTCTCTAAGAGGACAAAAAAAAAATGATAATGACAAAAATGAAACTAGTTCTCGTTCATTGTAAATGGATGAACATTTTATTTGTCCAGATTTTTGGGGGGGATTTTAATAACAGCTCAAGTAATAGAACTAAAAACAAAGCTTGCTGTAACTCTGGTCGTGTAGTCAAAATGCCATGGCAGAAAGAACTATCTGCCATAATATTTCAACTCTTGAGATTTGATTTGAGTCTTTCAGCAACCATTCGGAAAGATCAATTTCATGACAATACAGCTGTTGTGATTGGATAGTTTGTCTTTTTTGACCATTGAGTCTGTCTTTTTTGATCATTTTGATCATTGAAAAAAAAGTTTGGGTCTAATTTTTTTCCACATCACTGACAGATGGGCAGCTTTGAGATAATTATCAAGTACCCCCAAGCTGCCCATATTTTGATATTTCGTGCATTCTGGTCACATTGCAACCCTTGTTAATTAATCAGAAATTTGTTTTCCTTCATCAATAACAGTGACATTAATTAAACGACCGACTTAACAAACGTGGAAAATGCTTCACTAATGTTTTGTATTGCTTTATAGTTACAGCAAAAAGGTTTTGCATTTTATAATCAAAGTTCTGCAAGAAATTCCGCTGAAGATCACAATCTAACTTAATTTTCAATTTTTGCTCCATGTTACATGTCATCATCATGAAGGGGCTTCACTCCAAGGCAGTTCTGCTATAAATCCATATTTTTGCCAAATGATTCTGTCAGAAAATGCAAATGCATGAGGTTTTTGTAAACTTTACAATGGAGACCTGCAAGCTTTCATTAAATTAGAAAAGTCATTGTTTTCATGCAAATGCTTCTTTTGATGTCATTGCTGATTATGAAAAGTTACTTTTCAGATTTCACAATAGAATTTGCTGAATGAGGACAGATCTGTCACATTATGACAGATTTTTGCATACACTATGCTTTGACTTTTTAAAAAAATCTGTTGACTCAATTGAAAAGTGACAGGGCAATATTTAACCTGAATAGAGGCATGTTGACTCCTCTTATTAAAAGTGACAGTTAAGGACATTTCTTTCTTTGTTTTCCTTGATGTACACAGACAACTGTGCTCCACTAACTAGTACGTAAGTCTAACAAACACAAAGTCAGATGATTTTCTTAAACAATTTTATAAACAATCTCTTTTGAGTGCCTCTTTGCTGGTTTAATGTAATGAGGCAACATTTTTTTTAAGTATCAATTTTTTTTCCCCCTGGGTTGGGCTTTAGTAGATGAGCTTCAACAGACTCACTAATCTTCCAGGGGTCAGGAATGACAAGCCCTGAGGCTCTTACTTTTGCATGTCCTATTTTCCACAAGTAATTGTTGACGATCTCATTTCATTCCGAAGCTACCACTTGAAAGGGTTCGAATTTACAAATCTCATTTCAAATTTTCTTCCTGGTAGAGCTAGTCTTCATTTTTTATACCGTAAGTGATTTACTAGTCAAGTTCCACATTGCCGTCCTAATTAGTATCCCTTTAAAGAAAATATAGCACCTTTTATTACTCGACATCAAAAAAAAATCACAGGAGTGTCTGAGGCAAATTAAAAGTAAATTATCCTTCACAAACCATTTCCTTCTGTTTTCTGATTACCCTCTACTTTGTTACCAGAAGGCATTAAGAATAATTTCAGTGGAGGACACAGCCATTCTTCTCTGTAGCAAGGTGAAAATAATTTTATTTTCATCACCTTTTTCTGTGATGGATTTGCTTGAAAAAAATAATGACAGGCTGTCTCACAGCAGCTGACAATCCTGATGTTGTGAGTGGGCAGACTGAACAGGCCAGAGAGGTACCTCTGTACCTATTATGGCAAAAATCGATAATGCACTATCTAAATTGCACCTCCCATAGGAGCAGAACAAATCCGGAAGGGGGAAGTCATCATTCTCTGTGAAAGCTCCCGCAAATTCAACCAGCACAATTATGAACAGATTTTCAGAAAAAGAAAAACTCATCCACCATAAAATTAATTGTGCACTCAGATGCTGTGAAGTGTGCAAGAACACATGTGCCTGATTCCTAGGGAAAAAAAAAATCATGAGCAACTTTAGCTGCAAGTTATCCTATGCCTTGTAAAATCTACAACACACAATCCTAAAAATCGCACAATCCCTGTAAATGACTAATATTTTATAGATCGAGAATGACTCAAAAAAAAATCCCCCCCCCTCAAAATAGTGTTTTCATTTTTGCTTAGTGAGTCTGTAATTAACATTGAATTTCGTCCATCAGCATTCATTTTTAGAGTAAAGCATTCACAGAAAATCTACCAGGAAAATAAATGGTATGTGAGTGTATATTAAATTTAAGTTGCTTAAGAAAAGATTATGAAAAACTGCATTGATGATTATTGGCAGTGAGTAAAACTCTGTGTGACATAACACACTGTGGATCGGAAGGGGCATCAGACAAGGTGTCATCCATCAAGCAGCTGCACCAGCTGGATATTGGCGATCTGTTTCCGCTTGCAGTAGTTATCCTACTGAAGGAAAATCTCTAAACAAGGCTGTGAATTGGTTTTCATGCTTGCATTGACAGATTGGAAAAGCAGTTTGTTCTACCAAATTTAACAATGATATATCATTATCACAACTTTGGGAGAAATCTATAAAATCAATAAGTTTGTAGCCTAACTAGGATTTGTATTGCTTACATGCTGAGCTTCTGTCAAAGTAAGAGTGTATAGATTGAGTCACAGGCAGATCAATGGCATTTGTGGACACTAAGCTCAATAACAACCCTTCTGAAAAGAAATAGATGTAAAAAGCAAATTTACTAGGAAAAAAGCTAATATCCTTTCTGTTTGTAACTGAAGCACTTTTCTGCCGCTATTGGCGCTGGCAGCTTTAATGCTTGCATGGTATGTGCTTGCCATGCCGAGTGCTACTGCTGTTTTAGATTCTTGCTCTGTGTGTACAGTTGAATGCTCCCATTTGCAGGGCTTGTAGGAAACTGGCCAAGAGAAAAAAGGGCCTTTATTGTAAATTGAATAAAAACCTCAATCACTGCTGTTGCTCAAGAAACTAGGCAGCTTTTATTTACTTTGTACTGGCATGGATTGCTAATGGAGAAAAATAAAGACACATAATTAAATAGTTTAATGAATTTGTACGTCTTTTGTTTGAGTGAGACATGGAATGTGTGCGGCTGCAGGGCTACACAAAGAGCTTGGCTGGTACTAAGTAATGTAGGAAATTTGTTCTTTGAATGATACTAAAGGTTTTTATACTTCATTATCACAGCATGTGAAATTGCTTGTAGTAAATGATTTGGATTTTTTCTTTGATTAAACAAAGGAAGCATTCAGACCATAGATTGTATTTTTCTGTATTCAGAAGACAATAAATCAGGATTTTGTAAAGGTGCCATGACTATAAATGTTAGAATTTTAGTGTTTTTTTTAAGTTTTCCAGAGAGAGTACTATTTTTCTTTGAAATCATAAATATGGATTACTTATATTTTTTTCTCTTAGCTGGATTATTTCATTGGCTCGGAGATTTGATATTGGTTTTGTTGCACCTTGAACAATGTATTTCGGCCTGTGAGCTAAATTTCTAAAAAGACGCATTGGTTTTAAAACGAACAAGCTAATTACTGTAAAGGAAGTGTTTGCCTTGTGTGTGCACCCTGCGCAAAGCTTCAGTTTAGGGCCCTTATATTTTGCTCAACTAACCTATCATTGCTTGGGCCTAATGCCTATGGCCTGGGGCCCTCTGGGGTTGCATGGCCCTATTGCAGCCCATATTACTGAGTTATCTGACTTTCACCTTACAATTAGTATATGACACTGTATTTGGATATTTTAAAAACAAACTCAAGATACTCCGCGATACTAGAAGAAAATTTACTTCTGTTCTGAAAAGTTTAGATGTTCCGAGTTGTGCGGCAAATGGAGAATAACCTCTTCTTGCGCTTTTTTGTGCGCAGAATCTTTCTGTTCTGTGGGGCAACTTAAGAGCAGGCGCACATGGAATTTCAGAGAAGTGCCTACATTGGGTCAGCGGCCTGGTACGTACCCGCCTCCGAGCGATCTCCACAGTGCCAGGCATACCCCTCATTGTGTTGCTCCACAGCAGCTTACCTGGGAGGCTTCTGAGGCCTCCTGTTTTAACACTTACTCCCTGGCCACAGCCATCAGCTGCTGCCCTGCACCAGCTAACCTGAGGAGGGGCTTCCTCTTCATTGGGACGACCTGGCACCTGCGACCACCATTCATTCAATTAGGTGGGGGCGCCCTCGCAGTCACCGTTCTGCAGCGGCGGCGCCCACTACTGTCAGTGCGGCTGCTGTCCTTCCAAAGTTGCAAGTCCTCTGACTGGGCCTGCATTGTCAGGAAACCTGCTGCTTCCCTTGATTGGGTGACGGGCCTGGGATTGACTCTTAATTATCTGCCTCTGGGAAGATCTATCATATTTGCACCCCAACCGCTAGTATGAGGTTAGGACCCAGAAATGGCTCCGATGCTCGATTATGTTTGAAGAACCACAGGATTCTGCCTAGTGAGTACTGCTGCACATGCTGTATAGTACAGCAATAATTCAGGTTCTTTTTTTTTTTTATAAATTTAGATTACCCAATTATTTTTTCCAATTAAGGGGCAATTTAGCGTGGCCAATCCACCTACTCTGCACATTTTTTGGGTTGTGGGGGCGGAACCCACGCAGACACGGGGAGAATATGCAAACTCCACACGGACAGTGACCCAGAGCCGGGATCGAACCTGGGACCTCAGCGCCGTGAGGCGGTTGTGCTAACCACTAGGCCACCGTGCTGCCCTATAATTCAGGTTCTTGTGCATGATTCCTTACATGCTTAATTATCTTTCAGCCATATCAATAAGGAGCTATGAAATTGATCATATTTGCTTCATCAAAGGAGAATGGGATTGAGAGTCACCCCTCACCGGCCTGTGTACCTACTTTGCCAACATATGTGATCCAATAGATTTAGAGGTATCAAGACTCTTCTCAGAAGTTAGTTTCGCTTTGTATCTGTGGTGTCGAAATGTTGCCAAATAATAAAGGTAAAATACCTGGCACCATTAGCATGGTATCAGGTCAATTATTTGTTTCCTCCTGCGGAAGGGTTGAGACAAGCAATATGCCGGTGTAAAAGCTCTTTCTATTGCACCAGGGAAGTCTGCGGCTTGCACAGAAGAATATAAATATGCAGCAGTGAATAAAGGCATTTGTCTGCATTCCCTTTCCTTTTCTGTACCTGATAAGACCTTTTTTAAAATCTATGTTTTACTCCAAATGCACACCCTTTTATCCCTCAATAAATCAAGAATTGATCCAATTCCCGAGTGAGTGTTTCAATGGGGTCAGTATTTACTGCATTAGTTGTCAGTCTATTTCATAAGACAACGTTTCCATCTCAAGTTATTTCTGATGTTAAGTCAAGATGGAGATTTCTCAATTTAATTCATATTCTCTGGTTCTGATGTTTGGTTTGTGTTCAAGATACATCTCCAATTCCATTTTATTTCTTTAGCTGTTTGAATTAAGGTTTTTAAAAATTATTCCACTGGATTGAATTTCCTTAATGTCTCCATCACTCTGGTGTAAAGCATACAGTTCCTCGTTGGTCTCCTCGGAATCGTTTTCACTGCCTCTGTATCTTGTGCATTGTGGCCGCACCTGCAGGCAATATTTCATTGCCTCCCACATATACTTAATAAAACATCACTGGCGTTGATTTACCTCACTATTGAAACAGTCCTTACTTAAATCGCAAACGACATTTTATGTCATTGACCATGGTAAGCTAACCCTCCTCGTCTTTCTCATCCTCGCTGCAACTTTCAAAAAGGTGAACTACATTATCCTCCTTCAACACCGTTCCTCTGTTATCCAGCAGTGTGAAGCTGCCCTTGCCTTGTTCCATTCTTACCTATTGAATCAAAACCAGAAGATAGCCTCAACAGTTCCCTTCCCACCCCTGCACCATTACTTCTGGAATCCTCCAAAGATCTATCCTTTTTAAAACATAGAACATAGAACATACAGTGCAGAAGAAGGCCATTCAGACCATCAAGTCTGCATCAACCCACTTAAGGCCTCACTTCCACTCTATTCCCGTAACTCAATAACCCCTCTAACCTTTTTTGGGCACTAAGGGCAATTTAGCATGGCCAATCCACCTAACCTGCACGTCTTTGGACTGTGGGAGGAAACCGGACACCCGGAGGAAATACACACAGACACGGGGAGAACATGCAGACTCTGCACAGACAGTGACCCAGCGGGGAATCAAACCTAGGACCCTGGCGCTGTGAAGCCACAGTGCTATCCACTTGTGCTACCGTGCTGCCCTAATCTTCCATTGTCCATCTTCCATTTCTCATCTACATGTTGTCCCTTGGTGATATCTTCCAAAACACAACATCAGGTTCCATATGTACAGGGATGACACTCAGCTCCATTTTACCATCACATTTCTTCACCCTTCCACTGTTTCTGGTTTGCCATATTGATTGTCCAAAATCCGGTGTTGGATGAGCTATTATCTACTTGAATTAACTACAGGGATGGCGGAATCCACTGCCTATGGTCCCCAACACTAGGCCTGTTCCCTAGTGTTTCATTCCTTTCCCTGACCGCTATCTGAAGCTGAACTAAACTGCTCCCAAATTTGGTGTCACATTTGTCACAGAGATGAGTTTCTGTCCACATATTTGCTACATCACTAAAACCACTTTCTTCCACCCCTAGAACATCACTCAACTCCAACCCTGTATCAGCTCATCTTCTGCTGAAACCCACCCAATTCCTTTTCTTACCTGGAGACTTGATCGGCCTTCCATCTTGCATCCTACATAAATGTGTGCTCATCTAAAGTCTTAACTCTCACCAACTCCCATTCAATCATCACCCTTCTCTTGCTGGCCTGCACTGGCTCTCTGCCCGGCAATGCCGTAATTTTGAAATCCTCATCCTTGTTTTCATATCCCTTCATGGCCTCTTCCCCTTCCCTATCTCTATAACCTCCTCCAGTACGACAGGAACACTGTGCTCCTTCAGTTCTGCCATGTTGCACATCCCCAACTTTCATTGCTCCACCATTGGCTTCAGTGCTTTCATTGCATTGACCCCTAACTCTGGAACCTCCTCCCGAAATGCCTCCATCTATCCACATCTCTCACCTTTTTAAGGTGCTTCTTAAAACCTACCTCTCTGACCACATTTTCTGTCATCCGTCCTGATGTCTCCTTACATGACTCCATGCCAAATGCTGATTGATAATTCTTTTTTTTAATTTTAGAGTACCCAATTCATTTTTTCCAATTAAGGGGCAATTTAACGTGGCCAATCCACCTAGCCTGTGCATCTTTGGGTTGTGGGGACGAGACCCATGCAAACATGGGGAGAATATGCAAACTCCACACGGAGAGTGACCCAGAGCCAGGATCAAACCTGGGACCTCAGCACCGTAAGGCAGCAAGGCTAATCCACTGCGCCACCGTGCTGCTCTTCCTGATTGATAATTCTGATGCATGTTGGGATGTTTTATGATGTGAATGGTGCTGTTAAAAAGATAAGTTCTTGGGTGAGATCTACCGGCATCATAGCGCCCGAAAGGTGGCACGGCCGGTAGATCCCGCTGCCAGGATCTACCTGGCTTGCCACACCTCGTGACATCGAACTTGATCTTGTGAGATGTCGCTATGTGGGCATGATCACTTTTTAAAAGATCTCCATATTAAAGTGAGCCAGCCAGCTCACTGTAATATGCTCTCCCACAATCTACACAAAGGATCTAACCACCTTGCCTTGGAGACCTCGGGCAAAATTCTCCCCTATCCGGCGGGGCGGTGGGTCTCCGCACCTTTAGGGGCTAGGCCCGCGCCGGAGTGGCTCCCGCTCCGGCGACTGGCGCCAACGGCCTTTGGCGCTAAGCTGGCCGGCGTCGGGGCTGGCCGAAAGGCCTTCCCCAGCTGGCGTGAGTCCGCGCATGCGCCGGAGCGTCAGCGGCTGCTGACGTCACCACCGACGCATGCGCGGTAGAGGGTGTCTCGTCCACCTCCGCCATGGCGGCGGCGGAAGAAAAAGTGTGCCCGCACGGCACTCGGTGGGCCCTGATCACGGGCCAGGCCACCGTGGGGACACCCCCGGGGTCTAATCGCCCCAAGCCCCCCCCCCCCCAGGTCCCCGGGGTCCCGCTCGTGCCGCCAATCCTGCCGGCACAGAGGTGGTTTAAACCAAGTTGGCGGGAGAGGCCCGACAGCGGCGGGACTTCGGCCCATCGGGGCCGGAGAATTGCCGTGGGGGGCCCGCCGACCGGCGGGGCGTGATTCCCACTCCCGCCGATTCCCGGATGGCGGAGAATTCCGGCCACGGCGGGGGCGGGATTTACGCCGGCCCCGGGCGATTCCCCGACCCTCCGGGGGGTGGGGGGGGTGGGGGGGGGGGGGGGGGGGTCGGAGAATTCGACCCCACATGTGAGTGCTGTCTGGTGCTGGTCTCCAAAATCGGGGACCAGACAGAATGGTACGCATGAGGGTCTCCCAGGGGATTGGAGGCTCACAGGTGCTTTCCCTCTAGAGCTGGTGGCACCATGGCACTGCTGGTGCAACCTGGGCACCTTGTTACTAGCACCCTGGCAGTGCCATCTGGGTGCCAGCTGAGGTGCTCAGGTGGCACTGCCAGTTGGCAGGGGCACTGTCAGGGTCCCAGGCCAGCATTTTTCCTGTGAAGGAGACTAGGCCCAGACCGGCGACCAGCACACCTGTGCTGGTGTGTGGAAGAGGGGCGAGGACCCCCTTATAGGTGCGTTGGGGCTTGTGGGGGTTTTGGGGGTTGCGTCGGGAGATTGGGAGATCTGATCCTGCGATATCAATTCTGGTGAGCAGAGCTCTGCAGTGCAGGAAATGGGACTAAGTGCGACCTCGGCAATACATTCCCCACTCTCAACCCCAATCTACCCAATTTTGTGGTGTTTCTCGGTGCTCTGGGCGTTGAAAAACACCCGGATAATCGCACGCATTACGGGACTCTGTTCCCATTCAGGTAGACCGTGCCCCTTGTTGCTACTCATGTTGTAAGATGTAATTTGCCTTTAAAATTGCTATCATCACTGGGACTGTGGCGCTGAGGACCCGGGTTCGAATCCCGGCCCTGGGTCATTGACCGTGTGGAGTTTGCACATTCTCCTCATGTCTGTGTGGGTTTCACCCCCACAACCCAAAGATGTGCAGGTTAGGTGGATTGGCCACGCTAAATTGCCCCTTAATTGGAAAAGAATATACAATTGGGTACTCTAAATTTAAAATAAAAAATTGCTGTCATAAACTATATTGCTGCTTTAAATGGTTGCATTTGTATTTTCTTCATTGTCTTTCCTTATCTTGTATTAACTTTGAAATTTGTCTTTGCCTTTCTTCGGGATTTGTATCCCTTATTCAGCTGCCCTGTACATCTGGTGCAACTCTGAAGTAGTTATAAGGAGATGTGCAAGAGCAGCCCGATGATAACTCTGTAAATGATTGTACTCTCCTTGCCTTTGGGTTTGAACTCGATATGAAGCACCTACACAGCAATGCCGTAATTGGAAACTGAGCGACCAGGGAGATTGCGAATGCTAACCTATGTTGCTGGCTTTCAAATATGTTGCAACAACTAGCTTCAAACTCATCTAGTTTTACTGAATTAATATTTAGCAATGTTACACTGTATGGTATGCCTCAAGTAACACTTTCATGTGGGCATAAAGATTACAAGATGAACAGATTAAATGGTATGTTATTCATGTTGATTATAGTACATTTTTTACAATGAAATGTAAACCATGAATTGAACTGTTAGCCATAATTTTGTGGCCATGCCTTATTGTGTTGTTGTTTTTTTGAATATGTGGTGATCATGCCCTTTAAGAATATAAAAAAAAATTAAAGCAGTCAGCAAGATATAGCTAGATTCAGCAAGACGCAGTTAAAAATTTCAGTTTCTGTTCAAATCTTAGATGAAAAGATTTTTAAAATCAGTTCACATATAACAAGATATTTGAATTTGACAACACATCCCTGAAGATCTGAAACAGATTCAATTTCAAATGTATTGGAAGCTTAAGAATGCATATATATAGCTAAAAACAAAACAATTACCTGATGCAAAATAAAGGAAAAGAAATCAATAGTTCCATCTGAAGGAAAACTTAAATTCATAAACTGTGAGGTTTAATAGTTAGCATCAGTAGTTAGTCCTCAACTGAGGAACAAACGTAGGTACGATCAGTTGGCATTTCCAGAATTAATTTCATGAATGTAAAACTAGTTTGAGCCATTTTTAAAATAATGCAACTGTTATTTATCTGACTCAACTCAGAGTGCTTGATGAAATTTCCTGTTGGTTCTGTATGCCTTTTTAAAATAAAATAGCAAAGAAACAGTGCATTTTCTGATTTTCTGATTTGGCAGCACATGCCTACCTTCTGCTGAGTAGCATTGAAACACCGTGAAAGTGACTGGTCTTATTGATTATGCTGGCCACAGAGACCCTCACCTCTGCTACTTAAGTGGGCAGAAAACCCAAATTGACCAATAATAAAGTGTTGGAGGTTGTATTAGCTGGCTCCTGGGGACTGCTGTACCAGAAGGGGAATCTGTCAATTATGCTTGTTGGATGGGCTCTAACTGTGCATACTGAAACAAGTGCAGAGATTGGGGACACCAATGCAATTGCATCAGTTAGTGCATTGAAAGAGGGTCAAAGTAAAACTGACAGCTGATAATATTGAAATAGCTTAATAAAGAGGTCCACTTGCATGTCCATTAGTTGGTAAGCAAGACAATTATATACGCAGCTCACATTTGCCATCGAGTAGGTGTTCCCAATGCTTAATAGTGTTCGTAATTTATTACTATACTGGGTGGCTTTGAGACATAGTTGGTAAAACATAATACTTCATTTCTGTCAGAAGACCACAATGCTTTGAATCAAATTAAAACATAGATGACTCAAATTTGAAATTAATTGCAGGAAACTGCAGCAGATGAAACACAAATCTAGAAATATGACAGAAACGTAAAAATGACTTTCTTTAAAGTAAAAGTCCTGAGAATACCAAGTATGCAAAACATTGACCAATGTTAGCATCTTTGACATTTTGGAACACGTTGTTGCGAATGACATTAGGATCGTATTCGATATTGGGAGACTAACATGTAAATGTAATTTTGTAGGGCAGCACGGTGGCACAGTGGTTAGCAGTGTTGCCTACGGCGCTGAGGACGTGGATTCGAATCCTGGCCCTGGGTCACTGTCTGTGTGGAGTTTGCACATTCTCCCCGTGTCTGCGTGGGTTTCGCCCCCACAACCCAAAAAGACGTGCAGGGTAGGTGGAGTGGCCACTCTAAATTGCCCCTTAATTGGAAAAAATAATTGGGTACTCTAAATTTATAAAACAAAATGTAATTTTGTGCCTTTGATCTGACACCAGGGGCTGTATTCTCTGACCCCCCGCCGGGTCGGAGAATCGCCGGGGGGGCGGCGTGAATCCCGCCCCCACCGGGACCCCGCACCCCGCTGGGTAGGGGAGAATCCAGCCCCAGTTTCTTTAGACATCATTTTTTGCAGCATTAGCAGTTTTGTGGGTACTTCTTGTTTGCCTATTGCCATCTTGAGTGGCCATGTGGAATTCAATGGCATGTGGAGGCATATTGAGTGCAAACTAGTAAGTCAGACGCTTCTCTTGTTAGAATTCTGCGTAAAGAACTCCTGAATGACTCCTCTGATAGCTCAATAGGTAATCACCTAATGTTTAATATGGTACCAATCCACAAGAACCAAAAGGTTATATTTTTAATTATTCACTATTATTTCACAACCATGAAAGCCTCTCCTAATCTGAGTCCTGCAATACTATGTGAAAAATAAGTTTGCACGGTCTCAAAATAGATTTGAGAAGACATGTGCCATAGCACAAAACTCGTGTTTATATGACAATCTCATTTAGAGAGATCTAAGATAATGCTGGTATTAAGAGGTGAAAGAATTTACATTATAAAAGACTTGGTAGGTAGATTTGCGAAGTTTGAAGACTTGAGGGAAAAACACAAAATGCAGAAGGAGGAGAAGCTTCAATTTCTTTAATTACAGAAGTGGGTGAAAAAGGAGTTGTCCTCTTTCCCTCGACTACCAGATAACAGCCTCCTTGATAAATTGCTCTTTCCAGATTATGTGGGAGATGAGAAAATTACTAACATTTATAGATGGCTGGTGGACACAAAGAAAACACTAATTGAAAAAAATAAAACAAAAGTGGGAGAAAAAGTTGGATATGGCATAGGAATGGGGGCTATGGAGTGAAATTATACACAGGGTCTATATTTTACGTTCATGTGCTCGAATAAACTTCATACAATTCAAGATAATACACGGAGCCCATATGAGGAAAGAATGAGTAGATTCTTCAAGGAGGTATTAGATAAATGTGAGAGGTGTAAAGGGGGACCAGCTAACTATGTCCACATGTTCTGGTCATGTTCACGATTAGTGGGGGTTCGGACCTGGGTGTTTAAAATGGTATCAATAATTGTGGAGATGGAAATATTACCTGGACCCCTTGAGGCAATTTTTGGAGTGTCAGAAATACCAGGATTAATAGAAGGGAAAAGAGCCGATGTGGTGGCCTTTGCCACATTGATTGCTTGGAGGCGAATTTTATTAGAATGAAAATCCGAAGATCCGCAAAAAATATCGACATGGTTGGGGAATCGTGTGGAATTCCTTAAACCTGAGAAAATTAAGTTTGCCCTTTGTGGCTTAAATGGGGAATTCTGGATGAGACAGGAATTATTCTTATCTCTATTTACAGATCTATTTGTTGCCAGCGGTTAAAGCGGGGAGGGGAGATGGGCTATGTGTTTGGCGGGGGGGGGGGGGGGAGGAGAGAACAAAGGGTATGGTTTAATAGAAATAAGAGGAAAAAAATCTCAAATTAGGAGGATTTCATTTTGTTTATTTTATTATTGATTGATTGTTCAGATGTTGTTATGTACATTCCTTACTTGAATAAAGATATATTTTTAAAAATTTGTATTGTGCATTGGAGGTTCATCATAGAATTGACAGTGCAGAAGGAGGCCATTCAGCCCATCGAATGCAGCCCATCTGCACTGGCCCTTGGAAAGAGCACCCTACTTAAGCCCCATGCTTCCACCCTATCCTCTTTATCCCCGTAACCCAGCAACTCCACCAAACCTTTTTGGACACTAAGGGCAATTTACAATGGCCAATCCACCTAACCTGCACATCTTTGGACTGTGGGAGGAAACCGGAGTACCCAGAGGAAACCCACGCACACACGGGGAGAACGTGCAGACTCCACACAGACAGTGACTCAAGCCGGGAATCGAACCTGGGACCCAGGAGCTGTGAAGCAACTGTGCTAACCACTGTGCTCCCGTGGTCATATTGTTCAGGCAGAGTAATGGGAGCTTTACTTTGCCATTAACTGTGCTGAAGCTAAGGTGAGAGTGACTCACCCAAGCTGGCTTCTTACATCCTCAGGAGCATCAAACACAACAAAGAAAGCAATTATTAAATGGCTAATTACACATTCAGTGTTTAGCATGCTCAATATTGCACAGGCATACCCGACTGCACTTTCCAATTGCCCCACTAATCGTTATAAATATACTTATTTATACCTGTCCTCTATTTTCAGTTTTCTTTATGCCATTATCAGAAGCCTACTGTTTTGAACAAGTTGTTTAAAATATTTGCACATGTTGAAAATGTAACTGCCTGTTAATCGAGCAATGAGTCCACTTCTTTCTGTGATTTGGTGATATTGTAGAACAAGAAAACCACCACATAAAAAGATATAAAAATGTTTCTGTGCAATTCCAAAAGTAATTTTAGTCAATTTGAAAACTATTCCACAAATTAAAGGAAACACAATTGTCCCTTCAGCAATGACAGAAAAAAACACCCTGCGAGAATTAATAAAAAGGACAGGAAGTTCCGATCCACTAAGAGTAACAGATATGCTACTTGACATTAATATTCCTATTTTTCGATGAATTTCTTAGTTAACAATCTCAACAATGACCCACCAGAACTAATTCCATGGTGAAAGTGTGGGGATGCTCTATTTCCATTGCCACTCATCAATCTTTTGTGGTAAACCTAATTGTAATGCATTGTGTATCCAGATGTTTTCGCTGGGTAGACTTTGTCTGCCTGCATACCAGGATTCACAATCAATAAAACAGTTCCTCTGTCACAAACTCGTGACTGCTCATCTTGATATTAAGGGTTTCTTCCTTTTTACCAGATTCACGTATTTATGCACACTGTCTCCCAATGCAATTCTCAGCCCTTTCCCCATTATTGGGTCACTGCCTGGGCAGAGTCTGCACGTTCTCCCCCTGTCTGCGTGGGTTTCCTCCGGGTGCTCTGGTTTCCTCCCACAGTCCAAATATGTGCAGGTTAAGTGGTTTGGCCATGATCAATTGTCCTTAGGTTAGATGGGGGTTACTGGTTTATGGGGATAGGGTGAAGGTGTGGGCTTGAGTGGGTGCTCTTTCCAAGAGTCAGTGAAGACTCGATGGGCCGAATGGCCTCCTTCTGCACTGTAAATTCTATGATTAATTCTCTGATTATGTGATTCTGGTTGCCAGAATAAGACCACAAAGCTCCTGATCAGCCAAACTTCCATGAGGACAAATTCCGTTTCCAAGTAATAGTCAACATTTTGTCTCTCCCGGGTTACTCCAGAGATGTCACTATATTAGACCTTGGAAGGTGAATTAAACTATATTGCACTCAATGGAAAACCACAAGCATACACCTAGAATCTGTAGATATTCATGTATCTATTACTAATATTGTGCTGTACATTCTTTTAAAGAAGGTAGTTAAAGATAAATTTATGTAGTTTCATAATTTCAATTAGAAATAGGAATGCCACTTTTTTTTAGAAATATCAAATCATAACACAACAGAAGGAACTGAAGCATTCTTTTATGTCCAAAAGCAGCAAGCCTTGGACACCATCCTGGCTTGGGCTGACAAGTGCCAGGCAATGACTATCTCCAACAAGGGAGAATCTAACCATCACCCCATGACATTCAATGGTATTACCATCCCTGAATCCCCCACTATCAACACCCTGGAGTTTACCATTGACCAGAAACTGAACTGGACTAGCCATATAAATACTGTAGCTATACGAGCAGGGCAGAGGCTAGGAATCCTGTGGTGAGTAACTCACCTCCTGACTCCCAAGGCCTGTTCATAAAGCACAAGTCAGGAGCGTAATGAAATACTCCCCACTTTCCTTGATGAGTGCAGCTCCAACAACACTCAAGAAGCTCAACACCATCCAGGACAAAGCAGCCACTTGACTGGCACCCGTTCCACAAACATTCACCTCCAGCACCGACAAACGAACAGTGGCAGTAGTATGTACCACTGATAAGATGCAATTCAGGAGCTCACCAAGGCTTCTTAGGCAGCACCTTCCAAACCCATATCTGTTACCACCTAGAAGAAGAAGGGACTACATGAGGGACTGCCAGCTACCATCCAGCGGCAGCAGGTGCAGTTGGAGGAGTCCAACCGCGTGCAGGCGCAGGAGGCGATGTCGACCATGTGTGCCACTCATACCAACACCGCACGTGTAGTGTCCACAATGGAGGCCTTGGGGTGAAGGTATTGGCCATGGGTCAGGACATTCAAAGCCTGGGGCACTCTGTGCAGGCGGTGGCCGAGGCACAGGACAGGGCTGCCCTGTCACAGGCAGTTATGTATAAGGACCTCATGGACATTGCAGCAGCGCTCCAGAGCTTCGACCTTTCACTACTGGTTATGGCTGAGGGTGTCGTTGGCATTGCCCAGTCACTGGCTGACATGCAGGCCGCCTCCACTCCTGATTTACCGCCTGGGGATCCACCTAGACATAGTCTTAGGGCCCATAAGACCAGAAAAGTAGATACCAGTTAAGTTGGCTTGGGATAGTTTTAGGGACTGTGAAACAAACCTTACAGTGATGTTCTTGTTATTCATGAAACAAACACAAAAGTTCCAACCTGCCTTGGTGCTCTTTCGGAAGGGTTGTGAGGGATTGGTTGGGCTAGATTGAGCTGTGCTGGGGAGGACAGAGATAGGTGGACGGTGGGGGTGGTCATGGGCCGGGGCCTCCAGGTCGGAGCCTGCAGGTCACCCCGCTACTCCTCACCTCCCTCTTGCCCAACCCCGTCCCCCAAGGGCTCGGTGGGACTGCGGAGCTGGATTCTCCGCCAGTGGGATGATCCATTTTGCCGGCAGCACGGGGGTTTCTTGACGGCGTGGGGTGCCCCACAATGGGAAACCCCATTGACCGGCCAGGCATAACGGAGCATCCCGCCAGCGGGGTGAAACAGAAATGTGGCGCGGTGTGGCGGAGAATCCAGCCCCGTTACTGCCAACCCAGGGGCCGCAACCACAGATTGGAATCACGGAAGGGGTTGCTGGCAGGGGCGGGGACAGTTGGTGTAAGATGGGTGGTTATGGGAAGGGGTGGTTGGCCAGGCGGGGGTGGGTGGGGGGGGGTGTGGGAGTGGGGTGGTGGGTGGGTTTGTGCCGTTGGCCAGACCACCTAGTCGGTAAACCTTGAGGTCCTCCTCGAAGGTGTCAGGGACGGTCGTGTTTGCTGGGATGAAGGCGTCGTGCACACTTCCTGGGTTTCGGCACAGACGTGCATGATGTGATCATGGTCACACATCAGCTGCACGTTCATGGAGTGGAACCCCTTTTGCTATGTGAGGACCGGCCCGTCGTGGGCCGGTGCTCGTAGAGGGAAATGTATCCCATCGATCACCCCCTGTGCCTGGGGCACCCTCGTAATGGCGGCAAACCCTGTTGCCAGGGTATCCTGGTGCACTCAGTCCACATTGAAGCTGACATGTTATGCTGACCAAGCATATAGTATCCCTGTAAGATCCCGGACAGGTTCCCACTCGGCACCTGGAAGGACTCCGTTGCATAAAGATTCAGGGTAACCGTCACCTTGAAGGCCATTGAGAGCAGGTATCCTCCTCCATATGCCCACGGTTCCAGATGAGCCATGAACTTGCAGATAAATCACCTCACACTGTGCCCCTGCTCACATGCCTGGTCCACAGGTCCTTGAATGACAGGTGCTGCCGGCACAAGCGAGGCCTGATGCGGCACCTCCTTCCCGCCTTCTTCTCCAACTGTTGGGTGATCGGTTCTCCATCCTCATCGATTGCCTCCTGTTCCTTTGGGGCAGGCTCCGCTGCTGCAGGGTCCTCCCTGAGCAGCTCATGCTCGTATATCCCCCAGGGGCTGCAGTGGGCAGGATGAAGTCCACTGTTCCTGATTGAATTTCAAAGTCCGTTGTCTGCAGGGGGTGAAAGGCAGACATGTTAGCATGGTGCATAGCCCCGTGCCCAACCAGGTCCAATGGGCTACGCAATGGCCCCCCTCTGCACTGAAGCCCCTACTCCCGCATGTCCTACCCCTTCCTCCGCCATCATCCCACGCCACTCCGAGCTAGACCCCTGGCTCTCTGCCCTCCGCATCACACCTCTGACCCCATTGGTGGCTGGAACTGTGGGGGGCCTCTGGCCCCAGCACCTATCCCTGCCGGCAGAAGTACCAGTGACTGGCCCTACCATGCCGACGGAATGCTCCATGGCCCCCGTCCGGCGACCTCCTGGAGGAGCTACTGTGGGTGTCATTCTGCGCAACCACGTGCCACGGTGGGTGGTCACTGGGATGAACAGCAAGATGGCTGCCCTGCAGGCTACAGTAGTGGTGGTCGGTGCCTGAACCCCACTCTGACCCCACAGCCCACCCTTGGGCTTCCCCCCCCCCCCCCCCCCCCCCCCCCCCCCCCCCCCGGCCCTCCAGACCCCCCCCACCCCACCCCCAGCCAGCTCTGCCAAAGGCAGGTCCGGCAGCCCATGGTTGCGCCACTGCAGGTCCTACTTGCTCTCTCTCCCTCAACAGCCACGGAGCCTGTTTCCCAATTTTTTAAACCACAAGTGCAACCCGCTGTCAGCAATTCCTCCCACCGGAGGCAGATCATCGCAGTGGCCCCAGGGAATACCGGGTCAGGCCGGCTAATGATATGCCAATAGCATTTACTGTACTTGTGGGGTGGAATGTATTGATGCCGCTGTTGAGGCACTGGAGCATGGCATTCCATCAAGTGCCCGCACTGACCTCGATATTCGGCCGACCTGCGATTCTCCACCCAGTCACATTTCGTGATTCCGGCATCGCTGAATGGAAAATCATGTCCCACATCCAGTGCATAAATGAAAAGGCAGGCCATACAGCCCATCATGCTTGTGCTAGACCTTTGCAAGAACTATTCAATTAGTCCCCTGCTATATGAACTTATATTTCCTGCTATTTTCTCTTTTTTTCAAATTGGATTGAAAATTGCAAAGCATCTATGGGAAATATGAATCTAAGTGAAAGAGCAGGATCTATAACAAAGAGAATACCAAGTCTGACTCAATGTTCTCCCAGAAAAGATCCAGACAGCAAATGTGCCTAACCGAGGGAAATATTTGAGGCCAATTCTGCTTATTAAATTAAGATCATATGACAAGGTAAATGTTAAAAACTAAAAAAGAAAATGTATATACTTGCTCAAAGTGGCGTGTGTTGGGGAAAGGATTTATTCAACTGGCTCACAATCATTGACAAGTTGATTTCATACACATATTTCCGAAATCAAATCATTAAAAATGCATGGCAATTTTACTTCAAGATAAATACAATGAACTATATATTCTCCCTTTTCAATCAGGCCCACTATTTTGAGATGGTGCCAACCTATTGAACTGCAGCTGTGAATTCTTTGCCACTGGTTGTTCAACTGTTTTCCTAACAATACAAGTTAGGGTCAGATTTAATGAATTAACTGTCGCATCTGTCCACCTTTTATGACTCTGAAATTAGGCAGAACTTGCAAAAGGAGGGTTTGATTTCTTCAAGTCAAAATTTCAGAAAGATATTTGTTTAAAAATCGTTTTATTAAGTTACATAGGCCACTTTTATATTCCAATTTTTTGTTTCATTCTTTCTCAATGTAAGCATTTTATTGTTTCTTGTGGTTTTGCCCATGAAATCCAAGTCTTGTGTTCACTCCCGTGTTGTTTTTAGGTTGTGTGATTAAGTTGCATTATATGGGCGGGATTCGGCCACCGCGTTGCACCGTGTGCAGAGCCGTGCGCGAATCCCACGAGGGGCTCAGGTTGGTCATCGCGTCAGGCCAATCGCAAGTCACCCAGCTCACTCTGCATGGAGCAGGCTATTAGATCACTCGGGTGGGCGGGAACAGGGCAGGGTGGTACCCTGGCACTCTCCCTGGCACTGCCAGGTTTCCCAGTGGCACTTCAAGGGTGCCAGGGGCACTGCCAGGATGCCATGTTTGCAGTGCCAAGGTGTCCTTGCCAGGTTGACACCACCAGGGGTCGCGCCCATGGGGGCCTTGACCATTAAAGGGGGGCGAGGGATGTTACAGGGGCCACGGGAATGTTGGGGGGTGAGAGGGTTGGGTCCAGGAAGTGGGGGGTGGGCTTCCTGAAAGGGGGCGTGTTGAGATCGTGGCAGCCAGTCAAGATGGCACCTGATCTGGGAGGACCTGATCCTGCAGCTCGCCAGTGCAACAAATCCACTAAAGTGTGGCCTCAGTGGAGAGGAACTCCCCGTGGCCCAAAAAACTAGCAGGTGGATTTCTGTGGCACTTTGTTTCATGTCCACTGATTCGCTCCCATTTGGTCTGCTTCTTTAACCCTACTTTTCAATCTGGCTATTTTTTTCTTTGTGCTGTTTATGGCAGCCCTAGGACAGAGGTAACATGAGCAGACAGGATAGAACCGACGTGAATCTAGTAGGGGTACAATGCACCTTAATGCCAACTTCATCGCACCAGTATTATCATCTTCCCTTCCTGCAGTCGTGATACCTGCACGTGTGCCTCTGTTGAGGGAAACTACCACCTGGTGATGAGTAAAATGCACTTTTTGGCGCAAACTAATTCTTACTGGCTATTAGTTGTCACTGCACAACCCCATTTTGCTTGATTACTAGTCGTCTTCAGCAACATCTCAGCTCAGCTTGAACCCAGGTCCAATAAGTGAATGATGATGTTCTACTCATTAACCAAGATTTTATAAAATAAGATTTGGATGGCTCTATACAGCCTCCTGTAGACTGTAGCATTGAATATTCAAGTTCAGAGTTTGATGCTGGAGCTCACTAGAATGATGGGTAGCCATTGCTATGCTACTGTGATGTTTGTTTTAAGAACTCAAAGATACACAATAAATGATAATGAGAAAAGTCCCTGGCCCAGTATTTATTTCCCATGGCAACATAAATGGCAATATAATGTTCATATAAGCTTTAACTCTCTCTAGCTTATTGACCCCTTTTAGTTATTTTGAAGTCAGCTAGTGCGCTTCCTTATTTTGATCTTACTTGTGTTAGTCCAGCATTATATTTTATACAATAGCTGCGA